>NW_012114488.1:23098654-23157268 GCF_000951035.1 Colobus angolensis palliatus
GAAAGAAAGAAAGAAAGAAAGAAAGAAAGAAAGAAAGAAAGAAAGAAAGAAAGAAAGAAAGAAAGAAAGAAAGAAAGAGTTGCAATTAAAGCATTCTCTTTTCATGTCCTATATTTAATGATAGAGCACTATACATTGTGGGGAAGAAAATGGAATCAGCAGAGATATCTCTGAATGTGCCTCTTCCTTCTCTCCCCTCCATTACCCCAACTCCAACTCTGCCCAGAGTCCAGGGATTATAACCTCCCAAACCAGATTACAGCAATACACATACATACATATGGTGAATGTGTGTATATGTACATAGGAACATATATATTATATACATGCACATAGACACATAAAACAGTAAATATTTGTGCCAAAATTGAATTTTACACTCATTTGTATACTCAGAAGAATAACACTTTCAGGAAGAACGTCTCAGTGCACTGAGAATACCTTAGGTTTCTTCACTCCTATTTTAAAAACTTTTTAGAGACCAGAGATAAAGACATGTGGCTTAATGACATCTTTTTAGTGATTGCCAACTCACCTCACAAATGGTGGCATAAGTATCATTCTGCATAGAAAAAAAAAAAAAGACTACTTAAAATCTCAAAAGTTGTAAATAATTTTAGTGACACTGAGCTGTACCTTCATTTCAAATTAATTTATTTCCCCACCATTGATAAACAACCAAAAAACCAACAAAAACAAAGGAGCCCAGAGCAGGACCTCCTGTCTAGGCAGGACACTGTATAAACAGCTCTAAAAATTAAGCTGTTTGCATCACTGGAAAAATGGGAGAATATGATGTCCACCAGAAAAGTCTCAGCAGGCTGAGGTAATCCGTGGTGGACCGAGTTAGAGAGTGAAGGAGTATTTGCAAATGCCGAAGGTAAACAGGAAATGAAACCACCAATAGCTCTTGCAAGCAAAGGACAGCAGATTCCTCTGCCTGTGCTGGCCCCTGCAGCAGCCACACGGCCTCCTGGATTGTTTCCCAGCAACAAATGGTGCTTCCCATTCATTCCTTCAGCAAATGTTGACTGAGCAGCTGCTATTATGCCCCGCACTATATTCGGTGAGAAAACAATCTAAAAAAGACGGAGAGCATCCTGCCCCAACAGAGATTACATGTTGGGATAAAAGATACTAAACACACAATAGACAAATCGTTTGTCTCAGTTGCAATTTCTGAGAAATATTTAATAGCTACTACGTCCAGATAGCATATGCTGTACCTTTTGGTAACTTCCATTCTGTGAGGCACTCAGTCACAAATGTGAGAGTGGGCATAGGTAACTGCTATAATAGAAGTTTGCAAGGACATACTATATAAGAAAAACTATGAATATGCTCTAAAAACTATGTATATAAAAAGAGGTTAATACATTATTTAAATCTCATGTTATAATTTAACTCATTAATAGAAAACGGCATTAGGATTCCCCAGCATTACCACAATTCTTATTGATTTAACAACCCGGACGTGAACAACCTAAACAAGGGAACCCACTTGTAAAAGGCAAAATTCTTAGTCATATGATCAGAGTAGTTACAACATGACAGGCTCTATCTTTAGGAGAAAGATTCTCTTATTATCCTAAAATGGGTGAGCAATATAAAGTACCAAGGGGTTAAGTACCTTAAATTACACACTGAGTGGCAAAAGCCAGGCTACATAATAAAATGAAAAATAAAGTATCTGGGGATGTATTTCCTACATAAAGTGGAATAAACCAGGTGTTTGTGGCCCTGAATTAGATACCTACCATATTTCCTACATAGAAATTTTGAACCTGACCTACGACCCTGGTATCCAAAATGTGGTCCGGGAACCACCAGCATTTCAACACCTGGGAGCTTGTTACAAGCGCAGCATTTCAGGGCCCACCCAAGACCTACTGAATCAGAATCAGCATTTTAATAAGATCCCAGATAATTGCACATTAAAATTTGAGAAGCATAGGCCTAGGAAATTTAACAAATACCGAACATTCCACTACAAGACATTGATAGTTTTGGAGCAATTGAGCATCTCTGGGTTCTGTGATTTGCAATAACCTTCCATGACCTCTAGTTGCATTAAAAATGTTAATCTCAATCTCTTTTCCATTACTGTGTATTATCCAGGCTATCGGTTTTTCAGTTTTGTTTTGTTTTGCCTTGGGGTCAAGCAAACTAGTTGAAAGCCAATGGAAATGCAAATGGGAATTCTCTTACACAACTTTCCTCTTGAAAGAAACACCAGTATCAAAATAGAAACCTAATTAATACTTACACACTTTAAAGCACAGTTTTTCTGATCTACAGAGTTCCAAAAGTGACATCCTTGGATGCACTGCAAGAGACCATAACAGACAATGGTGAGTGATTGAAGAAATGTGACTTTTTCTTGTTATCTGAAAGTACAATGGAGTAACGGAAAGCATCACCCTGTGTTTTAGAAATAGAAATCTACCAAGAAACCTGAGGCCTCCAGAGGATCTGGGATTTTGGGATTCCAAACAGAGCTGTCGTATCTACAGGTAGAACAAGGCTTGTGGCTCACTGCAGAGCAGCAGAGTTGCTGAGTGGAGTTAAGCCTGGCATGGGCAGGCCTAGAAGCCAGAGAACAGCCAACCTTCAGGGAAGACACTGTACACTGGGTAGCTGTCAAAGGTAAAGCCCAGGACAATGTGGCTCCCTAAGGTGTCCTCACATATCAAGCAAAACTCAAAACTGGAGATTCAACCAGATGGTAGCATATCGAAACCTAAATAGGTAGACAGTTTGGGGAGTAAGCTGCCTACTAGCAGCTTTCACCCCATAGCTGCCCTGAAAACCCTGAGTTGCCTTGACCTGCTATTGGACAGATCTGAAACATTTTTTCTTACCTTACGTGATTCAGCTGTGCCTGTCTTGACCATTCCTTCCACAGGCCACGGTGGCACCTGGATTCCTTTTTCTTCCTGCTCAGTCTCCTTTGCCATCTCTTTTTGCCTCTCTCCACCCCTTTCATGTTTGTGTTCTATCCTCAGCTTTTTCTCCCCTCACTCTTCTAGTTCTCCTGGAGCGAGTTCATCCCCTACCTCAGCTTCAAGTGATCTCGATGTTGATATCTCCCAAACTTCTAAATGCAGCTGAGGCTCCTTCCTGAGCCCCAGACCCAGATATCCACTGGTTCATTAGATGTCTCCATTTAAGTTCCTACAAGCACTTCAAATTCATCATGTGGAATTCAATTCCTCACTTTCCACCTTTAAATTTGCTCTTTCTCCTGTGTTTCCCATTAACATGCTACATTCTCCTGAGTTGTCCAAGCCAGGAACCAGGGTGTCTTCTTCTCTCACCTCACTCTCCCCTCTCATGGAAAACCCATCACCAAGTCCTATTGACTTATCTGGTCATTAACTAAAATCCATCTGGGTTCATCACTCACTGCCTCAATTTTCTGCTTTGCATTTACCACTTGCCAAAAACCTTAGGGGGGACCCCTCTTGTTCCCACATTTGGAGTGATTTTTTAAAAAAAAAAAAAAACCTGGTCACACTCTTCTCTTACCTAAAATGATATATGTCTCTCCATCACCTTGTGAGTTAAGACCAACTTAGCAAGCATGGCAGACAAAACCCTTCATGATCTGGCTCCACGTAACTTGGCAATTAGTCTTCCACCTCCCTACCCTCTATACATGTACCCCATTTTCCAAGTAAGCTGAAATACTCAGTTTCTTTAACAACTTAGGCTACTTCACACCTTTGTGACACAAAGGGCTTTCTTGACACAAAGGGCCTTCTCTGATCAATATGCCTTTTCCCCTCTAGTCCATCTGGAAAAAGCTTCCTCTTTCTAGTTTTAGTTTGAAGGCTTTGCAGGCAAGTGAGGTGCCTTTTACTCTTGTGTATTCTCTTTTCACTCCTCACCCACACCACAATTCTGGTTCTGATGATGCTGCCTGGCCATAATTTTATGCATATGTCTATCTCTCTGGTTTCAAGTATGTATCTCAAAAAGGTTGAGAGTCCTTTTAAACCGAGATCCTGTTTTTTTCATTGTTAAATTTCTAGTTCCTGGCACAGTGCCTTGTGCATACTTATACCTTAAGTCACTAAACACTTGGTAAACAAATGAATACATGTGCAGAACAGTAATAAAACCATACAATGTAACTGTTAGAAGAAATATTAGAGATGATCTCAAATAACACATAATAAAACTAAATCTCAGAAAAATTAAGTAATTTGTCCAAAGCCACACAGTTATATAGAGACAAAGTCATGCACTTGGATTGGTCCTGTGCTATTTCCACTTCAACACACTTCATTTTTATATAAATTCGGACTTCTCATTATTTTCAATTGGTCTTCTTCCAGCAAGGATAAATGAGATTTTACTTAGCAATTCTTGTGATAAAACTTGATCATTGTCCCTTCATTATCAACACAAACATTGTAAAATTCTTGACAATTGAAGAAATTACTTACTGGTTCACTCAGATTATGTGGTGTGCCAAGGTCAAGCTGCTGGCCCTGAAATGAAGAAGGAGGTAGTAAACACCAGCTATCAGTACTGGGTTCCGTGTAACTAACACACCTTTTTAAAAAGCTTCCTGAAATAACGTTCTCCTCAGCATTTTGTAACGTAAAGTAAGGAGCCAAATGTTTTAAAGGCATTAAATTCATCACTACCAGACAAATTATAGATATAATGCAAATTATAGATACAATGTCTAAGAACTTTGCAGGAACTACAAAGGTGGGAGTAAGAGCGTGACTATAGAGAGAGAGTTTCACGCAGAATTAAATAATCCTGTGGCATTGGTCAGTTAATCTAGTCAAAGGACTCCTAGGTTAGTGATGAATTGTGTTCAGACTTTTCTTTTTTAAAATTAAGAGCAGCGAGAAAACGCAAATTGGTATAAATAAAACATAAGATTACTCTTTTATTGCTCACATACAAATTTTAAGAACTTTTTTATACTGGAGGAAAAAAAAAGAAATGGGAACTAAGGACAAAGATCTATAAATTGCTCATTATCTCTCTGGTCATAATTTGAATAGAGTCCTTCATAAACAAGACAGTTTATAAAGGATGGCAATACTGGGCCATCACATAATCAGGTAAGTACCCACATAGTGTTCCATGCTTGGTAGAGAGAAGAGAGCTGCATTCTGTCACTGAGCTCACCGAGCTCACTGAGCATGCTCCTCCTTTCCATCCATTTGGCTCTTCACTTCATCCTCAGCACCTAGAACACTGCCTGATAGAAATAGGTGTTCAATAAATACTGATATGCTAAAGGAGTAAATCCATTAATTCCAAGTGGTTTCCCACATAAGGATGCTTCAGAAGTGCCTTGAAAACATTATCCAATGGCTTAATATTGTGTGGGTTGACTTGAAAAGTAATCAGACTCAAGAATCAAAGAACAAATGTTGCCTATTTTTTTCTTAAATCTGAAGCATGAGTGAGGATTCCTTTAAACTCCATTCCCTAACTGGTTATATTTGTAGGTGAAGAAGAAGGATGATTATTTGCTTTTGTTTTTAGATAATAAACATTTAGATAGTAAGAATTCTATCTGTTGATGAATTTTGCAACCAAGTGCTTAATAGTACTTTGTTTTCATGATTTTGTTCAAAAGGTGGTTGAATCACAATCAAATAAAAATCAGGTGAGAGACAATGAGTCCAAAATTGAATCTTTTCCTACCCCTTCAGAAATGCATGTTAGCTCATAAAAGCAAAAGGGTGGATGCTGGGTAGTTTTTGTCTTCCATTTTAAACAGTAGGAGAGCAGAGATATTTCTTGATGATCATAGTCACATTGTAGCAGTAGTGAGTCCTTCTGATGGCTCTTCTCAGGAGGAAATTTAACCGGCTAAGTGAAACGACCATCAGGTGGTCTTGCACAAGGTAGCCTCAACAGTCAGGTCTAAGAGTTTCTGATAAGGCAGATTTTGTCAACACTCTTCCTTAATCTCCACTCATTCCCCATTCTTCTCCTCACAATTACAATAGCTAACATTTATTGAAGTATTGCTGTGTTCCAGGCATTCTTATAGGTGTTTTACACTAAATCTGATTGAATCATCTCAGCAACCCTATAAGGTAGGTGCTATAATTAACCTCATTTTACAGCTGAGGCACAGGGAAGTTTAGTAAATTACCTGGATTAGGATGTGAAGGGGGCAGAGTGATTGACTCCAGAACCTGTGCTCTTAACCAGATGCCTTCCATAATCTCCACCAAATCACATTTTTCATTTTGAACATTAGGATCCCCTCTGGTTTACCTTAGCTCCAGCTGCTCCAATTATCTGCTTCCAAGAGTCAAATTCAGTCCCAGATCTCAAGTTTTCTTAACCTAATACCTACTTCTTGAGATAAGCTTTCCTATTCTGCCCACCTCAGCCAGAACTAATTTCATTCTGTACTTCCTGCCCTAATAAATGGAACAGAGCAGAATGATCTGTATTTTAATTTCACATGATATTTGCTCCCAATGTGATATTCTGAAAGTTACCTGTGCCATCTAAACTTAGTGTTCGCATCCAGGACATAAGTAGGATAATACTTAATTCATAAGCTTCTGTGAAGATTCAATTAAATCCATTAATTATTATAGTGCAGTGCAGGCACTTAGAAATATATTAGTAGTATTATGTCCCAACTTGCTATTAACAGCCTTTTGCATACATATCTTTGGTTAGTTATGCAATAATATCCTCAGAAGAATTTGATGTATAAGATTAGAGGTATATTTTCTCTTTCAATTTTGACATTTAATAACCCATTCTTTTCTAGAAATTTATCCATTTACATCCAAACAACAATTCACGAAAATGGCAGTTTACTCATACTTTTTCCAACTACAAATGTTTTTATCTTTGCCAATTTGATATAAGAAAAATTGATAATTTGTTTTTATTCTGCAATTCTGTGGTTGCTGTGAGGTTGCATATCTATCACATGCTTTTCAGCCATTTATTATATATATGTATGTATGTCCAATACCTTTGGGAGTACAAGTTACATAGATAAATTGTATAGTGGTGAAGTCTGAGATCTTAGTGCACCTGTCACCCAAGTAGTATACATTGTACCCAACATGTAGTTTTTCGTCCCTCACTCCTCTCCTTCCCTCCCGCTTCTGAGTCTCCAAAGTCCATTATACCAGTCGGTATGCTTTTGTGTACCCATAGCTTAGCTACCTCTTATAAGTGAGAATATATTGTATTCGGTTTTCTATTCCTGGCCTAATAATGGCCTCCAGCTCCACCCAAGTTGCTGCAAAGACATTATATCATTCCTTTTCATGGCTGAGTAGTATTCCATGGTGTGTATATATATCACATTTTTTATCCACTCATTGGTTGATGGAAACTTATACTTCTTTTTTGAAGTGGCTGTTTATATTCTAAATTCATCTTACGTGCTTATGTGTGTCAGGGATTTTTTCTTTAAAAACATTATTTATCATGTGTAATACTTTTTTCCACTTTTTGGCTTTGCTGTTATTGTATTCTGTTGTCATAACAGTTTAAGTTTGAAAGTAGTCAAATTTATTGATAATTTCTTTTTAGGGAGTCTAAATTTTTTAATTAGGCTTTTTAAGGCGTTTCCACTTCAAGATTACAGAAACAGTCACCCCTAATTTCTTCTAATATTTTTATGAGGTAAACTCTTGCTTTGTTTTGTTTCTGTTTGTATTTAAGTAAACCTTTCTGTTTTTGTTTTTTAGAAACAGAGTCACCCAGGCTGGAACACAGTGGTATGATCACAGCTGACTGCAGCCTCGACCTCCCGGCTCAATCAATCCTCCCACCTCAGCCTCCTGAATAGCTGGGACTACAGGTGCACGCCACCAAGCCCAGCTAATTTTTGTATTTGTTGTAGAGATGGGAGTCTCACCATGTTGCCCAGGGTGGTCTCAAACTCCTGGGCTGAAGGGATCTGTCCGCCTCAGCCTCCCATAGTGCTGGAATTACAGGCATGAGCTATCGCACTCAATCAAAAGTCATACCCTTTTACAAAATATATCCTGAAATTTATTTGAATCTGGCAGTTATGTAGTAATTTTTTATTCTAAATGGATAGCAACTCATTGGTTTGAATTATCATCTTTATCATATTTTACATTCCTTTACGTACATGGTTTGTTTTTTTTTTTTGTATTCTGTTTTACTCACAGGTTTATTCCTGTATCAATAAAAACTATGTTAATTTGTGAATATCTTATAAAATGTCAGAATTATGATCTTATTATATTATTTTGTTTTAATGTTATATATTGATATACAAGTTTTCATGTCTATACATTAATTTTTTAAAAATCTTCCAAATCCTATTATTTCTACTAGTCTTTAAGTTGATTTTCCATTTATTTCTTTGGAACTTGAGATACAAATCAGAAATAAACATATTGTCATCACCCTCTAATATTATAAAAACATGTCATGCTTGTAATAGCCTTTAACTGGCTAGTGATAGAAACCTTGATACCTCAATATTTGATAACTTACTTTAGGGTATTGATTACATAATTTACTTCTTTTGTTCCCAATTGCATCCACCACAGAGCTGAATATACATAGATACCTAGGAAAATGTATTGAATGGATTCCATTCAATAAATTGATATTGAATGAAATGTATTGAATGGAATTGATACTCCTGAGCCATTCTCAATGTTAGTTCCTCAGTTGTTGCGATTTGTTAATTCAAAAGAAAAGGGGGGTTGTGATGTAATTCAGGAATGGAAAACCAAACCTCGTATGTTCTCACTGATAAGTGGGAGCTAAGCTATGAGAACACAAAGGCATAAGAATGATACAATGGGCTTTGGGGAATAAGGGGAAAGAGTGGGAGCAGGGTGAGGGATAAAAGACTACAAATATGGTGCAGTCTATACATGGCTGATGGGTGCACCAAAATCTCACAGATCACCACTAAAGAATTTACTCATGTAACCAATTACCACCTGTTCCCCCAATAGCTTATGGAAACATTAAAAAAGCGTTTTGTTGCTAAAGAAGATGGGAAAATTATGATTAAACAAAGCCTTTAATATGTTATTGTGGCCTGTGAATCTACAAAAGGAGGGCATAGCAAAATACACTTCCACAAATTATTCAACCATGAATTCTTTTTTCTTTCTCATAAAAGATCTCACAACACTAGTGTTCTGAAGAGCATTAATTATTTGTTGTTTTCTGCAGCACATGGCATCTAGACTTCAAAAAAACTTTTCAGTTAATACTTTCAACTAGTACATGCAGATCTCTGTTAATGTAAGCTAAAATTAATGTAAAATACCAATGCTCAAGCATAGAACTATGCTTTGTGCATTTTGGCCTGCAACTCTCAACATTTTTTTTTAGACAAGACATTCTTGTGTGTGTGTGTGTTTTTAAGAAAACATGTCTCAATATCAAGAATCACCCAAAAAATTATAGATGACCTTCAGAGTAAATGCCCATGTTTTTAAAAATGATGCAGAAAATATAATAAACTTGAGCACTTTGTATATCCTCTCCTGTGAACCATGGTTACATTCAATTGTACATTCACTTCACTTTTGTCCCTCCAGGCCTTATGTCGGAACATGTAGTACTTTCACTGGTCAAATTGGCAGACCGTGTCTCTCTTGCTGTTGCCACACATCAGCTGTGCCTTTCTCTGTAGGTGGTGAACGGAAGGCAACTCAACAAAGGAACAAACTGTCTATTCCTACTGCCAAACCCTGAAAGCAAGGAGCCCACACAAAAAGATAAGAATAAATAAAACTACAGTAAAATAAAATGGAGACTGCAATATTGGAAACAACTAAAATCAGTTTCAGTAGCAGAGAAATTAACCAATAAATTATGGTGGTACATTCATATAATGGAATACTCTAAAGATATTAAAGATTCTGTTTCTAAAAACATTTTAGGGTCTAGGGGAAAACTCACAATATAATGTAATGAAAAAGCTGGATGTATAACTGTGTGTAAATTATAGATATATATGTATACGTATATGTATGAGGAAAAATACTAAGAGAAAATTCAATCTAAAGGTTACTAGGGGTGGAATTATAAGTTTTTTATTCTTCTTTAGTTCTTTATCTTATAAATATTTTATTTAAAATGTATATTCTTATTATAATTAGAAAAAAAAATCTTTTTTAGAAAAGATTTAGTTTTCCATTTAGTAGTTGAAATATTTAGTAGTTCCATTCTTCCATTTTTACGTTTGGGTTACAAATATAAAAAACTAAAGCATGCAATTCTATATTAAAAGCAATGAAGTCTTTGGCAAAGATTTATATAAAATACTAAACTTTTTTAAAAATGCTACTAACCATGGTAAGCCTAAGTAGTGTTTTAAACTACAGTTTAAATCAAAGGTGTATAAGCACAAGTTTCTTTTTTAATCTGTCACAGAATTCTACCTCCAACACTTTAGCATAGTATAATGAGTACTATATTTAGTACTTGTATTACCTTTAAAAGTATGGCCATAGATAGGGGCATATGTAAAATATCATGATATATTATTTGTCTTTGGACAGGAAGAGTGCATTTTTCTCTGTCTATAGAGTATTTGGTTTTTAAAGTTAATTTAGTAACTGTTTCAAGCACAACTAAATTACAACTGAAGAGATGGTACAATAGTTAGAGAAGGGATGACACCCAGAAATGAGAATGAAAACATAAATTTCCACATAAAAAACTCACTAACTAAAATTATAAATGCACAAACAGAAATAAAGAAATGTACAAATAAGTATTGTTTTAAAATATAATATTATTTTACATAGCATCTGTATCTGCTTCCTTTTTCATCCAGCTTCCTACACAGCTGGAATTAGCAGGCATTATCCTGTGGCCAAACCTATTTCATGTTTCAAGACAACTATTAATGACTTTGTAATAAATGAGTTTAAATAGAAATTTTCAAGTGTATAAAATTGGCAAAATTGATTCAATTTAAACTTCCTTTACCCAGTCCTCTAGCCCAAAAATTATATGACCAGGTACCCTAAAGAAATAAAGTAGCCTGCTTTATCTTCTGCAATTATAAGTACTGCTAACCTATTTAAGAAAAACTAATCTATCTTGTCTTGTTGCCACCACTTCTCATAAGAAAACTCCCCATAAAGAGAAAACAATTATATCAGTTATAGCAAGCTGAATTCCACATGTTCCAGTTCCTGCAAAGACAAATATTAGATTGTGTGATTTACCAGATTAGTTACAGACTTACCAGATTAGTTACACATGACTTTAGGCAGCTATTTAAAACTGTACACTGCACCACAAAAATCCATAGGCAGCCAAGAGTTGCAAAATTGACAAGTTTCGGAATAAGACAGTAAATGTTCTTCATCACTTCACCAATGGCAGATTTTTAGATGGCCGGTCTTCTAATTTTCTCCATTTTGCTGTATGAATTATTTGGGCTTCATCACTTCAATTGGAGGAGGAGCTGATGGATTTTGTTTTGTTTTGCTATATTAGGATATATTTGCCTTTTGAAATAAGATTTAGCCTTTTTAGTTTAGACTTTTGAATCCTTGAAAGCTTGTAACAGTTCCATAAGAGTTATTTCATAACAGCTTCCTTTTACTCCCATAAAGAAAGTCACCCACTGACTAAAGGTTAGTTCTTAGAAGAGCACTTCACATGGAAATTAAACAAAGAAAACGAATTGTATTTCAGCAAGGGTGTGACACATCCATAGTCTGAAACTGGAACATTTCAGTGAGTCGTCCACCACGTTACTTCTCTGAGCTCTTTTCAGCTCTGCAGGGAATTGGGTTTTGATCACGTATGCTTTAGCAAACAGTAGCACTATTATAATAAAGAATTATTGAAAAAATAGAGGCACCTAAATCAAGCAATGCAACTGAAAGGGAAAACAGAACTCAGAAGCCAAATACATATTTTTAAATTTAAGAGCAAACAAAGCTGAAATTAATAGACAAATAGCCTGGGAGTGAATTAAAAACAAGGAAGTTTGTTAGAACACTCTCAGAACTTTACTACATATTAACTAAAATACTGCCTTATCAGGTCTATTGAGAAAGCTGAAACTAGTTACCAGAAACCTAAGATATGTTCAAGTGTCTGCCTTGAGAAGGAAACATTGTACAAGATTTCTTTCTTTCCTTCCTTCCTTCTTTCCTTCTTTCTTTCTTTCGAGTCTCCCTCTGTCGCCCAGGCTAGAGTGCAGTGGCCTCATCAGGGCTCATTGCAACCCCTGCCTCCCAGGTTCAAGCGATTCTCCTGCCTCAGCCTCCAAGTAGCTGGGACTACCAGGCACACGCCACCACGTCAAGCTAAGTTTTGTATTTTTAGTAGAGACGAGTTTTCACCATGTTGGCCAGAATGGTCTCTATCTCTTAATCTCGTGATCCGCCCACCTCGGCCTCCCAAAGTGCTGTGATTACAGGCGTGAGCCACCGCGGTACACCAGGCCAACCTCCTTATTTGCTTAAATAAATTATACTAAATGTAACTTAAACTTTTCTTAATGATATAAGGTTCTCATTATGAGTAACACATGCATGAGATTTTGTTTTGAGCTGAACGTCTTTTTGATTGGATTTTTGTTTGTTTGTTTTAATTTTTATGGGTACATAGTAGGTGCATGTATTTATGGGGCACAGGAGATGTTCTGAAACATGGATGTGCGATGTGAAATGAGCACATCATGAAGAATGGGGTGTCCATCCTCTCAAGCATTTATCACACTGAGTTGCAAACAATCCAAGTATGCTCTAAGTCATTTTAATATGTACAGTTATTATTGACTATAGTCACCCATTGTGCTATCAAATAGTAGGTCTTATTTAATCTTTCTGCATTTTTTGTACCCATTAACTGTCCCCATCTCCCATTCCCCACCCCACCCACCACTACCCTTCCCAGCCTCTGGCAACCATCCTTATACTCTCTTTGTCCATGAATTCAATTGTTTTGATTTTTAGATCCCACAAAAAAGTGAAAACATGCAATGTTTGCCTTTCGGTGCCTAGCTCAATTCACTTAACGTAATAATCTGCAGTTCCATCCATGTTGTTGGAAATGACTGAATATGGCAGAATAGTTCTCCGTTGTGTATATGTACTACATTTTCTTTATCCATTCATCTATTGATGCACACTTACGTTGCAAAAAAAAAAATCAGTTTCATGAAGAATTTTTAATGACTTGAGGAAATTAATGCTATGATATTAGGTAGAAAGAAGTGCAGTCATAAGCCACCTAATGATGTTCCAGTCAATGACAGACCAGATATATGGAGGTGGTCCCATTGGCTGTAATGGAGGTGAAAAGTTCCTATTGCCTAGTGACACTGTAGCTGTCATAACATCGTAGTGCAAAGTATTACTCATGTTTGTAGTGATGCTGGTGTAAATAAACCTACTGCACTGCTAGTTGTTTAAAAGTATTACACATATAATTATGTAGAGTATATAATACTTGATCATGATAATAAAGGACTATGTCCTTGTTTATGTATTTACTAAACTATACTTTATTATTTTAGAGTATGCTCCTTCTACTTATTAAAAAAAAGTTAACTACAAAATGGCTTTAGGTAGGTTCTTAGGCAGAAGGTATTCCAGAAGAAGGCCTTGTTAAAAGAGACGGCCGCTTCATGTGTGTTATTACCACTGAAAACTTTTCAATGGGACAAGATCTGGAGGTGGAAGACAGAGATACTGGTGATCCTGATCCTGTGTAAGCCGAGTCTAATGCGTTTGTGTTCTAGCTTTTAACAAGAAAGTTTTAAAAGTAAAGAATTAAAATTAAAAAAATTAAATAGAAGAAAGCTAATAGAAAAAGAATATAAATAAAGAAGATATTTGTGAACAGCTGTTCATTGTGTGTGTTTAACGCTGTGTTACTACAAGAGTCAAACCTTTTTTTAGGTTTACGTGGTAAGCTAAGGTTAATTTATTATTGAAGAAAGAAAAATATTTTTATAAACTTAGTGCAGCTGAAGTATACAGTGTTTATAAAGTCTACAGTAGTGTACAATAACATCCTTTGCCTTTGTATTCACTCACCACTCACTCACTGAATTACGTAGAGTCCTGCACTCTACGTAATTCAGTGATTTGATTTTTTTTTAAAAAAAAAAAAACAAATTCTCGCTCTGTCACCTAAGCTGGAGTGCTCACTGCACCCTTTGCCTCCTGGGCTCAAGTGATCCTCCTAGCTCAACCTCCCAGACACTGATTTTCAATGACTATTAAATATACTCATTCAAAGAAAAAGCAACCACTTAAAATCCAGCCTTTTAGAACTTTAGAACAGTGATTTTAGAATCACTTTCAGTCCTGCAAACTCCACTTGTGGTAAGTGCCCTGTACAGGTATACATTTCTTTTATCTTGTATGCCATATATTACTGTACCTTTTCTATGTTTAAATATATTTAGATGCACAAATACTTATCATTGTGTTACAATTGCCTACATCTTCCAATATGGTAACATGCTATATAGGTTTGTGACCTAGAAGCAATAGGCTGTACCATACAGCCTAGGTATGCAGTTGGCTGTACCATCTAAGTTTGTGAAGGCACACTCTATGATGTTCACACAAAATTGCCTAACAATGCACTTCTTAGAATGTACTTCATCATTAAGTGATGCATAACTGTATATAAAACCATATTTTTTTATGATAATGATCTCATCTATGTAAAATAAAATAGAAAAAATTGATAGAAATATACCAAAATATTTTTCTCTGAGTGGTTTAAAAAAATGAAAACTTCTGTGTCTTCACACGTTTCCCTAGTTTACATATTTTCTGCAAGACAAATGCTACAATAAGAGCAGTAGTTTTATTACTTCCAGTATCATCTTTAGAGATTTGTTTATACAAATTTCATGAAATCTTTTGTCTGTTTCCCTGATGCCCAGCACTCATAGACCCCAGCTTCTCTCGAGTGACACCTCCAACAGGTAACTCATGTGTGCCCCCAGGTTTGGGCTCTCATTGCTGCCATTGGTCAGAATTTAAGGCACCTTCACTCCATAGATGAAGATCGTATTGGGTCAATTTTACCCAATTTCTCATTGTAGCCTTGTGACTCATTTCCAACTGTTGAGTCTCTGGCCAGAGTCAGGGTTCCATAAACTTCTGTTAGACACATCTAAATTTGTATCTTCACAAATAATCTGCATACTGATGACTGGTTCTCATTCACTGGCTACTAGCTGAATTTTCTGCATCACAACCACTCGTCTCCAACAATATTACTTGTGCCTCATGCACTGATATCCCTATGGTTTATCTCGACCCTGCTGTCCATAGCTTCAGTGCAAGCTACCACTGCTCCTTCTAGAGATCCATTGCCTTCTTAACAAAAGCATTGCCTTTTATTTAATTATCCCAAGTATTTGCATTTTTGAGCCTTTTAAATGTAATAGTACACTAAAAGACATTGGGTGTCTTAATGGAAACTATTTCTAGAAATTGAGCCCAGATATTGGATGACCCTCTACACATTTTACCTAAAGTAGCCCTGAAGTGAAAACTGCTTTAGTGGTAAAGGTAAGAGATTTTCAAAAGCAAAGCCAGGCTTCTGAGCCTTTTCTTTTTCTCCCAGGCTCCAGAGATACAGGAGCCAAAGTTGAAATAGGGTTTTCATTGTTTTTCTTCCTCGTGAATACCCCCAACCATGTACTCTATGCAGTTTCTCCACTCCCAGTATACTGAGGCCCATGAATCCTACATGATACCATTGCAGCACCAGTCACTGTGGTAGTCACTGTGCAGACTACCCACCTCATGGAGGCTCATGGAGGAAGAGAACCTCAATGAGAGATGGGATTAGGTCAAGGGGGTGGGGACAGAAACTTTTACCCTCAAGAACCAATTCTTAGGAGAAGAAAAGGAAACACTACTAAATACATCACTTATTGTTGTTTACCATTTATGACTAATTAGTCTGAGCAAAAAATCAACTCTGAATACTGAGTTCAGACTAAAAAACTGTCCTTCCAAGTTACCTTAAAGTTCATCTAGGAACAAGAAGAATGAGAATCTTTCAGGTTTCTTTGCTTCAAAACTTATTGCAGTGTTAAAGTGAGGTTCTTGACAAATCAAGAAATGGTTCTTGAACTTTAACATGTATGGAGAGTTTATCAGGTGATAGAACATGTTGTTAGATACTTTGATGCACTTTATTTCTCTTATCCCCTACATCAGGCCTGTGGCACTAAAGCCTTCACCGTTTCTATTGTTTAAAAAAAAAAAAAAAAATTCAGACAAATTAAACAAAGTTTATTTGAGCAAAGAATGATTCATGAATCAGACAGCACTCAGAACCAGGAAAGGCTGAGAGAGCTCCACCTAGCAGCATGAGCAATGAGCTTTTATAGGCTGAACACTGAAGAAAGTATATAAGTCATCTGGTTGGCTACAGTTAGACAGTTGCCTTATTTGGGCATGGTGTGATGAGTCTTCTGACTTATTGGAGCATGGTCTGATCAGTTGCCAGCCCATGACTGGCTGAAGCTCAACTGTTTGTTACAAAAGTGTGCTTCTAAATTAAGTGTTTATTTATTTAAGTACTAAGCTATGCTGCAGTTTATTACATAAAAACTTAAAGAATGGAGATAGATAGCCTCAGGCCAATGGCCTCCTGCTTATTTAATCTGACACCATCTCCTAGAAATAATACAGTAGTTACACCATGGACTCCCATATTAGTCAATGTTCAACCCTGATGTCACCACTTATAAGCTAAGTGACCGCGGGAGTTACTTAAGTTCTGTCTGCCTCAATTTTCTCATCTGCAAATGGAGGTAATAACTGATTCAACCTCAAAATTTTGGTACCCGCCACTTGGGAAATTCCTAATAAATTACCCCACATGTTTTAAAATTTTGTACTTTTAGAAGTTCATGTTGTTTAAGTTAGAGGGTAAGTTAGTCATAATGATTTGTCACATAAAGATTTAACAGTTATTTAGTGCCTGCTATTTGCCAAAGACTATGCAAGGCACTGTGAAGACAACAGTGAACGAAACAGATAAAAATCCCCGTCCTCGTTGGGTAGGGCTGGGGGAGGAGAGGGCAGACATAAGCAAGTGAAACATGTAAATTATTATATGGTGAAAAGTATTAAAGGGAAAAAAGGACAGGCTTCTAGGGATTGAGGGCCAGGTATGCAGCCTGTTATTTTAAATATAACATTACTTACACCTTACACAATTTTATTTATTGTTAGTGAGATATTAAATTTATGATTTTAATTAAATCCGTGAATTAGTCTTTCCTAAGTTAACAAGGTTATCTGCTCACAAATTAAAAACATCTACACAAACTTTTGTAGCTATTTATATTTAATGAAAAAGTTTATCAGTATTTCTCACATACTTTCAATGAGAGCACTTTGACCACTTACAGATCACAAGTAAGCATAAAGTGTCTCATTTTAGAAGTTCTATCGTAATGATAGAAGTACTATTTAAACTCATAGAAGGTGGAGTAGGAAACCATGACTTCAGACTTACCAAAGATCCGCATTTCTTTCTTCAATCAGCTAGCATGCATTTGCAAATATTGCACAATACATTTCAGATAAAGTTTTCAATTGTACCCTTTGATACAAAATTTCCCAATGCAAAATGGTTGCAAAATTCCTCCAACATATAACAACACATTATTTACTTTACTCTCAAAGACTGGGCTTCGAAAACAGGTTAGTGCAAACCACAGGCATCAGAACATTAACAGGAGAGAGTCTAGAGAGTGGACCTCAGTGCAGAGCTGCAGCATCATCAAGAAAGCAGGCTTGTGTGCCCATTGCCTGCCTACTGAGTGGGAAGTAAACTGCTTTGGGAGCTTCCTTCAAGATTCCTATTTAAAAAGGTCATTATTAAGGTAAAAAGAGTCTGCAGCAGGAATTTTGAAGATATGCTATTGTATTAGCCTGTTTTCATGCTGGTGATAAAGACATACCTAAAACTGGGAAGAAAAAGAGGTTTAATGGACTTACAGTTCCACATGGCTGGGAAGGCCTCAGAATCATGGCGGAAGGCGAGGAGGACCAAGTCACATCTTACGTGGATGGCAGCAGGCAAAAAGAGAGTTAGGGCAGGGAAACCCCCTCTTTTCAAAACCGTCAGATCTCATGAGACTTACGCGTTATGATGAAAACAGCATGGGAAAGACCCAGCCCCACGATTCAATTACTTCCCACCAGGTGCCTCCCACAACACGTGGGAATTCAAGATGAGATTTGGCTGTGGGGACACAGCCAAACCATATCAGCTATCTAAATGTTTACATAACATATCAAAGTTTAATTCCCTTGTTTTGAAATATACATGTAATTCAGAATGGTTCTGATGGTTTCTGCCTTTGACATAGAATCATAGCCGTTTTGAAACAGACATGAGGCATGTTCTCTTAAACTTAATGAGTGTTTACTACTCACTGGAGAATGGTTTATGAGTATTATCTTGTTCCATTCTCTTAAGATTCAATAAAATAACTGTTACCATATCCATTTACAGTTGAGAAAATTGAGGCATAAAGAGGTTTAAAAGTTTATCGGGTACACATAGGTAGGAGGTAGCAGACTTGGAAATGAAACCCAAGTTTATGTGACCCTAAAGTTCATAACCTTATAACCTTAACATCAAACTGCCATTAGCCAGATAATGTTTTAAATGAGTCGTTAGTATTCTTTTCACTTTAGGAGGCTGGAATGTGTCATTTGAATGGTCCTGCTCCTTTTAAGAAGGAAATGTATTTTATGTGTAACGATGACTTTGAAGTCACCACCCCTACCACCATAAAAAATAAAAACAAAAACCAATGAACAAACACAGTGGAGAAACAATCCCTGAACTACAGGAAATTGCATTCTAAGGGTTGCTATAACTAAATGTCTCTCGGTTTGAAATGCGAATAAAGCTTTCAGGGGTAATGGTAATATTTTAAGTCTATTATTATCCGTTGTAATAATAACACTTCTTAAATAAATATTTAATAATAGGCTTAGATTCCCAGAGTCACTGGCACATTTCTTGTTCTCTTCCTATAATCTAGTTTCTAATCTTTCTCTTCAATTTTTAACCTTCTAGAGCTGCCCCTGTCCAGTATGGTAGCCACTAGTCACATGTGACAACTGAGCATTTGGCAGGTAGCTAGTGCGAATTGGGACATCCTGTAAGTGTAAGCCATCTCAATTGTTAATATTGATTACATATTTAATGATATTTTTGATATATTGGGTTAAATAAAATTAATTTTATTTAATTTACATTGAATTAGGTAATTCTCAGACTACATGAGATCTACTGCCTATATTTCAAAGGAGTTACTAAAAGAGATGTAAGATAGAGTAGGTCTTGGTTAGTATGCTAAGCTTTGGTTTTTGGGGAACTAAAATTATCCCTATGATCTTGAATTGGGGCTTTCTTATTTACCTAAAAACATATCATTTGGTCAATCAGTTTAATCAGGCTATTCTTCCCTGATCTCTAGAATTCTGAAAAGTTAATCCTAACTAAATCACTTTAACATGTGTGAAAAACTAGACTTGAGTTGTCCATTGTAATCATGAAGACCACTGTGTTGACAGAATTATTGAGCACTGTGTCTTTGAATCTTTGCCCTGGGAGAACCCTGACAGTAGAAGAGCATTAAGGGTTAAGTGGAGGTGATGCCCATCTCTAGATGTGGGCTTTGAGTTTTGAGCTTTGAGCTTTGCAGGAGCTCAAATTTTCTTCATAGCTCCAGTTTTGGTTTTAAATTCATGCAAACTTAGGGTTTTACTCTATAACGTTTTTAATATAAAAATCAATTAAAATTAACACTGGATCCACCCACTTCCAGACTTCTTTAAGTGATCTCAGGTTTGTGTTAAGACATTTTCAGTTTGTTATGTTAATTCTTAGTCAAGAACCTCTCAATTGGATAGACTATAATAGAAGCAAGAAGAATATAAAATGTTAACAACAAAAGATGAAGCCTAACACCTTGGATGTAGTAAATGTTCCAAAAATGTTCGTGGATGATGAATATAACTATCAAATGAGAAAAGTTTTAATGTCAAAAATATCCCCAAAAAAGTCTATTTTTCTGGGAGCTTATTTCACTAACAAATGCAAGATGTATCCCAACTAAACCTCAGGAGCACATGGCCTTTATTTACCAGTAAAGTTTGTCCCAGATACAACAGTCTTGCTCAGCTACAGTTTACTGTCCACAACCAAGACACTTATATGTTCCCATAGTGTATGTAGTGTAGATGACACGGTTAGTGTAGGCATTTTTGTGCTTTTCTAGTTGCTTTTATATCTGCCCTGAATTCTTACTGTAATATTTGCTCTGAAACCCTTGCTCAATTGATTTCAAGAGGATTTCTCAATAGCTGGTATACCCCAAGCTATTTATTTCAAGTTACAAGAAAACTATGTTCTCTTCCTAACCCCACCTGTCTCCTAAACCTCTACTTCTGTCTCTTCCTCTGGGAACTGAATAGTCAGGGATTCCCAGGGGAGCAAGAAAGCCTGGAAATGGATCTTAAGAGACACAACTGTGAGGGCTGTGTTAAGACAGTTGGCCTGCGGTCCCCAGGACAAGCACTGGCCTCATCAGGAGTGAATACTCTATCTAGAAGGAGAGATACACATTTTTTTTGCTCTCCAAAGACTTGAGTTGCTGGACACCAGCTCAAACTCTGGACACTTCATTCTCTTCAGATCTTACTGCAACACATGGAAATGTCAACATGGCAGTCTACCAAATCTAATTCTATACCAACACACTGTGTAAAGATCAGTTGTTCCCCTTCTTAAAACATTTTGGTTCCTTTCCATTTTCCTTAGAACAATCTCTGAAATCCCTAAAGTTGATGTGGTGTACAAGGGCTTCCCTAGCCTACCTGGTCATCCTCTCCCTCTCTGACCTCCTTCTCCTACATCACCCTTCAACCAGCCAGACTCCTTCTGGTCCTTCCCTCCCCCATGAGCCTTTCCCATAAATCTCCACTGCCTGGAAAGCCCACCACCCTCCCCATCAGATTCGTCCCACCCATCCCTCACATCACTTCCCCAGGGGCACCTTTTCCAACCCCCAGGACTAAGTTCTTTCTTCATTGTATGGTCCCAGGGCTCCTTGCATGCTTTTTTTGCCTACACTTATAATTATTTTGTTGTCTTATATAACTTTTGATTATTCATTTAAAGGCTTTATTTCACACTAGATTGTAAATCCCCTGAGATTAAAGAAGGTTTCACTGCTGATTCCTTGAACAACAATTTTGGCTAATAGATTCAACCATGTGAAATGGCTGACAGTCCAACATCTTGACCTTAAAAAAGTCAATTTTAGGCTGTGTGCGATGACTCATGCCCGTAATCCCAGCACTTTTGGAGGCAGAGGCAAGTGGATAACTTAAGCTCAGGAATTCGAGACCAGCCTGGGCAACACAGCAAGACCCTGTCTCTAGAAAAAATAGAAAACATTAGCCAGGCATGGTGGTGCGTGCCTGTGGTCCTAGCTACTTGGGAGGCTGAAACAGGAGGATTACTTGAGCCCAGGAAGTCAAGGCTGCAGTGAGCCGTGATCATCCCTCTGTACTCCAGCCTAGGTGGCAGAGTGAGACTCTGTCTCAAAAAAGGTGTCAATTTTATGTGATCCAATTCAATAACCATTCAATAAATATTTATCAAATAAATGCATTAATAAACCATGCACTGTGGTTTTAGGTGCTGTGTGAGTGCGTGTGTGTGTGTGTGTGTGTGTGTGTATGATCAGCTATTAATGTAAATTTTTAATTTTAAAAGAAACTCCTTAAGTTCTGCTAACTTTTTAAATGTATTTCATTGGGTTTCATAGATATTTCTCAAAGTTAAACACAACAATAAATTTCAAAAATGGTCCCTACTAGAAATACAAGTTTGGCAATTTCCCTCAGCTCCTTTGATCTTAGGTTAATTTTCTGTTCTCCTGAGTTTTCTTCATTCTTCTGTGAGATTAAATTCAGCTGCCTGTTGAGCTCTCTGAATCCCTTGCAGGTGAGTTCTGCATGACTTCCTTCCGACCTGTGGAAGGAGGAACAAGGAACATTTCCAAACTTTGCACCGCCATCCCCTTCCCACCCTGAGCGTTAGGCTAGACAATAGTGGCCAGAAGCACTTCTTGATTCTCTCCTCCTGAAACTGATTCAGCCATTTAAGACTACGACTGTTCTCCCACACAGAAACTCCTCTCCAGAAATGCTTGGCCCAAACTCCCCTAACATTTGTAACTTTGTAGAACTCTTTTCATTCAAGCACAACAAAAAATGAGTGGTATGGTGATGCCAGTTTTGAGGTATCATAGTTGAGCCATGCTAAGACACTTTAAAAATATTCCATTTTATTCCTCCCACAGAGTCACCCCCTCAGAGACTCTGGATGAGGGGAATATTGAGGGAGGAAAACATACAGAAGAACAGGAAAAGGCAGTGACGTAGGATTTGAAAAATGCTGCACAGAATTCTGTCTTCACCCCAAAGGCTGATTGTTATAAATTAAACAGTTTGCCTACCTCAAGCAAGCATTCAACAGGCACATCCTATATGCCAGTCCTGTGATAATCAGCACCTTAGAGGCACTGGCATCCTGGCTCATGAAGCCCAAGGAAGGTAAAGAAGAGATGATTTTCCAGGCACGGTGGCTCACGCCTGTAATCTCAACACTTTGGGAGGCTGAGACAGGAGGATCACTTGAGCTCAGTAGTTCAAGGCCAGCCTGGCCAACATGGCAAAACCTCATCTGAACAGAATATTTAAAAAACTAGTCTGTCATGGTGGGTGCATGCTTGTAGTCCCAGCTACTTGGGAAGCTTAGGTGGGAGGAACGTTTGAGTCCAAGAGGTCGAGACTGCAGTGAGCCATGATCGCACCACTGGACTCCAGCCTGGGTGACAGAGGGAGACCATGTATCAAAAAAATAAAAATAATTTTAAATAAGAAAAACAGATGATTTTATGATACAGAGAAAAATAGGAATGATCTAAAAGAAAGCAACTGAAATGGCTTGCTGCTAAAACTTAAAACCTTTGCTAAGTGCCCATGCTTTGGAGCAGTAGAGAATGCTTGCTTTACATATAGGACAAGAGAGGTGTTGTGCATCATGAAATAAAATGATGCCTGGGGCTAACCAGAAGAAAACAAAGATGAAGGAAGAACAAGTGGTATAAGAAGAAAGGAGCAAGTCCTTCAGAAAGAAGGTTCCTGAAAACATCACACCCTGTCCCTCATCCCACCTCAGAAGCTGCTTGCGATCCAGGACGCCTGAAACCCTGACTCTCCAGGGAGCTCAGGGTGGAAAGCTCTCCCAGTAACAATCTGCTGATTTGAATTTCTGATGAATAGCAGCTCTGTGGAACTTATCAACATAGCCAGACCACAGCCACTCTCCAAGGGACAAAGAGCCAACGTCGCCTGAGAGGAGAAGCTTTCTCTCCTTCACCCAGACTCAGCACTTGGTCTGTACCTGGCAACAATAGGAAACAGCAGTAGCAATAGGAAAAGGAGAGTGTGCACGCACCACAGTCGCAGTAATCCTGCCTTGGAAGGCCAACCACATCGCTCAAGAGCCCCACTCCTTTAATCCTTAACGCTCAATTCGGTGAGCTCAATTATCAAATCTATTTTACAGGTGAGGAAACTGAAGCTTGATTGAGCCTGAGGTCAAACCCAGATATGTCTGACAGCACATCTCCAAATCTCTATATCTGCAAACATTGCATCTGAAACTCATGGCTCCCTTACTCTCTTAAATCATTTCTAAGTTAATTGATTCCACAGTTTATAGACCTGAAAGTAGTTAATCATGGAAATGTTGAGAAATAAAGTAGTTTTTCATATACTGTCTTTCTACTCCTCATCCCTTTTGCTGACAGTCTGCTGCATTGAAAACATGACACCAAGGATCTATTTACTTGATTTTTAAACAGCTGTATTGTGATATAATTCATATACCATACAATTCACCTATTTAAAGTATGCTATTCAGAGGCTTTTAGTATATTTACAGAGTTGTGCAACCAGCACTGCTATCGAATTCCAGAGCATTTTCATCATCCAAAAAAGAAACCCAGACCCATTAACCGTCGCTCCTCATTCCCCCTCCCCACAGTCCCTGCTAACCACTAATCTACTTTCTGTCTTTACTGCCGACTCGAATAAATGAATCATACAATATGTGGTCTTTTGTGTCTGGCTTCTTTACTTAGCACAATGTCTTCAGGGTATATCCAGGTTGTAGCAGGTGTCAGTACTTCATTATATTTTATTTCTGAGTAATACTCTATTATATGAATATGCCACATTTTCTTCACCCACTCAACAGTTGACATTCGAATTGTTCTCACTTTTTGACTATAATAAATAATATTGCTGGCTGGGCGCGGTGGCTCAAGCCTGTAATCCCAGCACTTTGGGGGGCCGAGACGGGCGGATCAAGAGGTCAGGAGATAGAGACCATCCTGGCTAACACGGTGAAACCCCGTCTCTACTAAAAAAAAATACAAAAAACTAGCCGGGCGAGGTGGCCGGCGCCTGTAGTCCCAGCTACTCAGGAGGCTGAGGCAGGAGAATGGGGTGAACCCGGGAGGCGGAGCTTGCAGTGAGCTGAGATCTGGCCACTGCACTCCAGCCTGGGCGACAGAGTGAGACTTCGTCTCAAAAAAATAAATAAAAATAAATAAATAAATACATACATACATACATACATACATAATATTGCTAATAACATTGGATCCATTTACTTTTAATTCATCAGACTTTCCTTTTACCCTAAGGGTTACTGTGAGTTCCCATAAGTCTGTAACAAATTGCTGGAAGCAAAAAAGGCTAAAATCCCTGGGCAAAACAGCCATATGTGTGTCATATGTACCACCTGTGCCCAGTTTGCCCACAACTTTCCCATTTTTAGGCTTAAAGTCCTGGGAAAACTTTGTCCCAGGAAAAATGGAACAGTTGATCATCCTAGACTGGGATTTAGCTCAGAAGACAATTCTAGAATATCTATTTCCTGGGATGTTTTGTGGTTTCTGATAAAGGTGTAGTTATATTTAAAGAAACTGGCTTATGCAGTAACCCTCATTTTGCATACTTTCATTTAACAGGAAACAATTATTTTTAATTCTTACATAGTGATCAATGCCTAACATTTTCATGTATACCCATTTTAGAGTTACAATTGATGAGGCTATTTGCCTTGCATATTTTTTAAGTGGAATATACTAGTTACACATTAAATGGCCTTGTTGGGGCTGGGCACAGTGCCTCACACCTGTAATTCCAACAGATGGGAGGCTGGGGTGGGTGGATCGCTAGAGCCCAAGAGTTTCAGACCAGCCCGGCCAACATGGCAAAACCCTCCATCTGTACAAAAAATATAAAAATTAACCTGGGCTGTGGCACGGGCCTGTAGCCCTCTCGGGAGGCTGAGATGACAGAATCACTTGAGCCCAGAAGGTGGAGGTTGCACTGAGCAGAGATGGCACCACACTTCACTACAGCCTGACAGAAGCAAGACCCTGTCTCCAAGAAAGAAAAAAATAAATGGGGACAAAAAAAAAAAAAAAAAAGGCCTTGCTGGAAGCTGAAAAACTTACGTCCACAGGGTGGCAGTGTAACACTCTACAAACTTGGAATTGAAGTAAAAGCTAGGTTAATCAAACTTCATCTTTTATTTGAACTATGTGATTTTATGGGAAAATGGGTAGGAACAACCAACTACTTGTGAAACCAGTGGTTTTATTTTATATTGATGAACAGCCACATATGGCTAAGTATTGATATATTTGAACCACAGGGTAAAGACAAGAAATACAAATTGGATGCCTTTTTTGAGCTTGTTTTTAAAAATGCTTTTGACAGAATTATAGAATCATAGAAATCTTAGAAATCACACAACTCAGTATTTTCAGACATTTTCTCACCAAAAAAAAAAACACAGGTCACATTTTCTAGTGCTATAAACGCCTATAACATTTAATAGAATGCAACATCACCTCTTTCCCTTCACTTAAGAAAGAATATTCAAATTCACATGAGTGACTTTAAGGGGCATTATAAGGGTAATCTCAACTCTTTATTTTTAAATTAACGACTCCCTGGCTTCAATCCTTGATTTTTAGAAATAAATTACTTCTATATGGTTTACGGTGGTCAATCCCAACACATGAGTGTGTCAAACTCCTTAAAGTGAGAAAGTATGACCATAGCACAACCTCTTATCGAATGCTGGACCCACTCCTACAGCATCTGTAACAGATATCTACCCTCAGGGAAATGGGCACGAAAGCAATGACCTTTAATGTGCATTGGCGCCATTAGCATAAACCCAGTGTTTGCAAGCCGGACATTTATTTTGCGTATTTTTTTCTTCTAAATTATTTTTTCTTTCTTCTAGATTCTTTTTTCCCTCCTGGGGAAATGTATACATTTTCTAGCAAGCAGCAACAGACTTGGAATTTAGAAGTTATTTTAGTTAGTTCATGTGATTAAAGGTAAGGGAAAATGTATGCAGCAGCCACTTACATGATTCAAAAACAACACTGAAATCTCTGAGAAAAACAGCTTCTCTGTTATGGTTTGTAATTGGCACCCCAGGCCAGCTTTCACCTTCTGTTAATAATGAGGCACTATAAGCTCAACAGCTGAGCAAAGATAATTTAGCAAAAGAAAGATAAACACAAACTAAATTTGAACTCAGTGATATATATTTGTATTTTCTTCCCTTTTTGTGTCAAATCATGATGTCCATGGAATAAAAAGCAATTTGATCTCTCAGGGCTATTTCTGCTATTTTCTGTTTTCTTCTAGGAGTCTTCAGTTCAATCTTAGTGGTGTTTTATTTTAACTACGTTGATTCAGACATTTATGATGGCATTGCTGATATCCAAACATGTAGGCAATGAAAATCTAATCTAGGAGAGACTAAAATAACACGTTTAAATTATCTACCCTGTTCTGTCTATGAACTTTTGTTTTGACAATCTAAATGCCTACTTCTATAACTCTTCTAAACAAAACTACTGGATAATAACAATTAGATTGATCTGAGTTGTTTTTGTTTGTTTTTAATATTAACAAGTGCCCTCCAGGACTGCAATCCTCTTGCTGCAGAGGATCTTTGAGGCATAAAATATATACCTAGGAGTGTGAAAACTCCTGTATTCGTCTGAGTCAAACAATCTTTTCTCTAAATAGTATTGCCTGATATGTGTGAAGTGATCCTTTGCTAATTAGTTAATACAATTACTCTCTTTTCCCACAAGGCCAGGGACTTCCCACTTGGAGAGTTTCTCAATAGATCCTGAAGTTTGCATAATAACATCCTGTTTGGTAGAATAGGCAATACAAGCACTCTTCTGAGACGAATGATGCTTTTGAAAACCAAATCTTCAATGTTTCTTTTTGGGATGGTTGCTCCCCTTTGTAACAGTTTTCAAAGGCCCATGAAGGCAACCTGTGTGTTGTTGGTTGCTCCGGCATGCAAAACCAACTTTCTGAGCTCATTAAGGTTTGTCCACAGGATCTTGCCCTAGAGCTGCCTGTGCTGACTTCTGAAAATCTGGGTTACTATTTTTGAGGTCCCGAAGTTCAAATTAGAACTACCTGACGGTGGCAATCACAATAGCTTCCACTTACTGAACTCCTTACTACCAAGGCTAGCTGTCTAATCCTTGCAACACCACACAGTGGTTTTTATCCACAGGTGCACATGAAGAAACAAACTGGAAAGCTCAGTGACCTACTCAGTGCAGAGCAAGGTTTGAACCTGGGCCTGATACTGACCTTGACCTTTTTCCACCAAAGCATCCTGCTGTCCTGGGCCTCTTTCCACAGAGGAGGACAGACGCTTATACGGGAAATACCTGTATGGCTAACCCAAGAAGCAGTAAGGCTGTGACCTGGGTCCTAATGCAAGTTAGAAAGCTGGACAGCTGTGGCTCCTGCCTTAGAACTACTGAGACAGAACTACTTGACCTCCATCAAAAGGTCATCAGTGGTTTTTTATTATAGATATCTCGACTCTTATCCTTCCCTAACTTTGCCTCATTTCAAGGCTTTTTCTGCTTTACTCATTTTTATATTGTTTGGAATTTCCATAAATCTATTACTTTTGTAATTTTTAAGGCAACGAAGATACTCTTTTTGAGACAGTCTCACTCTGTCACCCAGGCAGGAGCACAGTGACACCATCTCAGCTCACTGCAACCTCCACCTCCCAGGCTCAAGTGATCCTTCTGTCTCAGCCTCCTGAGTAGCTGGGACTACAGGTGTGTGCTACCACACCTGGCTAACTTTTGGTGCTTTTGTTTTCTGTAGAGACAGGGTTTTGCCCTGTTGCCCAAGCTGGTCTTGAACTTCTGAGTTCAAGCAATCCTCCTGCCTTGACCTCCCAAAGTGCTGGGATTGCAGGTATTGAGTCACCTGTGCCCGGCCGAAGATACGGTTTTAAAGTGTTGCAACAATGTTGTCCAAAACTTACATTATAGAGGTATTTGATAGCTTTAAGTGTGGTGTGTGATACAAAGTACTGAGAGAAGTTATAATTATAATTATAATAATTATGATTATTATCTGAGATGGAGTCTCACTCTGTCACCCAGACTGGAGTGGGGTGGTACAATCATGGCTCACTTCAGCCTTGACCTCATGGGCTCAAGCAATCCTCCTGCCTCAGCATCCCAAGTAGCTGGGACTACAGGTGTGTGACACCACACCCAGCTACTTTTTTTATTTGTTGTAGAGACAGGGTCTCACTATGTTGCCCAGGCTGCCCTTGAACTCCCGAGCTCAAGCAATCCTCCTACCCTGGCCTCCCAAAATGCTGGAATTATAGGCATGAGCCACCACATCCAGCAATGAGAGAAATTATGAAATTGAGTCATGGCTTCCTGAGCAGTTTGAAGTGAAAATGGGAATCAGCACATTGTGGTCCAAACATCCCTCCCACCATCACCTGTCTTATCTATAATAGACATTGTTAGGTTTCCTAACAATGATTGAAGCAGGTATGGTGAACAAAGGACCGCTGGTTACACATGCTCTGGCAGCAAGTGTCTGTGCCTCACCCACCCCAGACCCCTCCTTGATCCTAACGCAAAGGTGATTTAGTTATATAGAGGATGACACTCAAGTCTGTTGCACGCATTAGCTAAAACTAAGAACAGATAAAAGTTCAATAACTCATTTTTTAGGACTCTAAAATGGTCGCATGTCAAAACAACTGTCAAATTATCGTATGTTCCTGCCACTCACTATGTGACTTTGGGCAAGTCACTTAACATCTCTGCTATCATTTCCTCCTCCAAAAATGAAAGGGTTGGAATGGATAATGGTGCATTCTCTTGTAGAGTTAACATTCTAGAATTTTAAGGTGCACTTTCAAAATATCCATGGGCCCTCAGGTTGATTGAGAGAATCAGCTCCAAAATGATCGCCAGCATGAAACAATCATGGTAAGGCCAGCTCTGTACAGCTAATCTCTCACTGCCCTCTCCTGTTTTCTCACCCCACATTGCGGCACTTTCTTTCTCTTCTGTCCACCCTTCCTCACTTCCAGCACTCCTTCCTATACTAGAATCAACTAGACCAAATATTTAGATATAGATTTATCTTGGCTTACCAACATTGACTAATTTTACATTGGAACAAAATATCATTAACTATCGTGCAAACACAATGGTTGCACGAAATAAGGAAATGTCTTCCGTACTTCTGAAAATGTGTCTTTACCTCACTGAAATACCTGTAAGCTGGGCATGGTGGCTTACATCTGTAATCCCAGCACTTTGGGAGGCCAAGGTGGGAGGTTCACTTGCATCCAGAAGTTTGAGACCAGCCTGGCAACATAGTGAGACCTTGTCTCTACAAAACATCAGAAATTTGCCTGGGTGCGATGGCTCACACCTGTAATCCCACCACTTTGGGAGGCCAAGGCAAGTGGATTGCTTGAGCTCAAGAGTTCAAGACCAGCCTGGGCAACATGAAGAAACCGTGTCTCTACAAAATATACAAAAAATTAGCTGGGTGTGGTGGTGCAAGCCAGTAGTCCTAGATCACCTGAGCCGAGGAGGTGGGGGCTGCAGTGAGTTAAGATTATACCACTTCATGCCTGAATGGGCAACAGAGGGATACCTTGTTTCGAAAAGTGAAAGGAAGAAAGAAATGCCTGTAAAAGTGACCTTAGAACTGTACTACACTGTAGAATTAGAAAGGCTTTCAAGTATAATATTGCAATATTCCTGATGAGTTTGAGAAGTAGGTTTCATTACTTCTCTATGACAGATGAGGAATCCAGCACTTAACAAAGAAACAATTTGATCAAGAACTCACAGTTGATAACTATGTATGCAAATCCAGTTCTATTACATTGAGATCCTCCAGGGTAAGGTCATTAAATACAAATGTCTATCTCGAATTTTAATTTCCAAGACAATTTACTTTAGGCTTGTATAAGTCAACTTTACGACTTTTTTCTTGAGAAATAGTACCCCAAAATATCCACTTCAAGAATTGTAACTAGACTGTTGATGTCTACCTTCTTGGAGATGCCATTGGTGTTTTATGTTTTGTTTCATTTTGGCTTAATATCCTCTTACATGCCATGCCCAGAGAAGGTGTTTAAAAAGTATTTTTTAAAAGAAGGCATGGGTAGAAAGATGGATGGACAGATGGACGGATAGATGGACAGCTGGGTGCACTAGTCAAACATCAGATGAATGAATGAATGAATGAATGAATGAACTTGGAATCATTTGTCTTTTCAATTATTGATGAGAAAATATTGCAACATTTTTATTAGAGCCACTTTTTGTTTCCATTTATTTAGTAAGCACTTTTATGCATTTATTTAGTATTTGCTCACTTTAACCAAGCATTGATAATTAAAAATATAAAACTGAAAATTACTCCACTACTTACGTACATCCAACCCCATCTGATGTACTTAAAAGCATGAAATGACAAATTGTTAAGTTTTTTATTTATTTAAGACCCAGAAAACTTGGCAATAACCATCTCCAAAATATTCAATCTGTCAGACGCAGAGTTCAAGCTACTATTGCCTATACTAGTTGACTTTTTTCTACAAAGAAGAAAAGTAGAAAAGCAATTTATCCTACAATTATTAAAAGTTAAATATATAGATATTGCAAAAACAAGTTTTCACTGGGTGTATAATAATTTGGGGTAAAGATGGATTGAGCCTGGAAGACTGTGGGAACCAGGAAAAACAGGCCTAACCAGCCCTTCCGGTACAAAAGAATTGAATTTGAAATGAGTCAGGTTTAACACTGTAAAATGATACCTCAAAGTCCCTATTATAACTTTACATATATAAAACCACATTTTATCTGCATTTAAAAACTTTATCTGTATGATGGTCAGTGTAGTCACAGTATAATAATTATATTTGAATAGCAACATGCCTGTGCCAAAAACCAAAGCCCAGTTTTGGAAGTTCTGAAGGGATACACACAAAATATAACAGTGGTTATCTGAGGAGGGTCAGGAAAGGGAACCAAGAAGACACAAATCTAACTCTGTCCTATACTTTTTAAATGTTTACCTTTATAGAATAATCACATATTGCATTTTAAGCATAAAAATATTTAACTTTTTTATGTTCAGTTTCTGGAGTATGTGATAAATAATTCTCAGCAAATTTCTACTCTGCAATGTAAAGATATCTACTCATATTTATATTGATTCCTTCTAATTCCGTGTGCATGAAGATCTAAGCATTTGAGTGAATATAACGACTCCAGAGATCAGATGTATGTTTCTAACACACTGGAAGATGTGTGTTCCAATGATCTTAGAAGCATTACTGCCAGCCAAAGTTTTCAAACACACTCACAGTTTCCTCAAACTAGAACGGAAGAAATTAAAAGTTAAAGTCATCATTATCATCATAAGATGGAAAGAAGTTTTGCAAACATGGCTGTATATGTAATATAAATTTATTACGGATTACTATTTAACTATGTTTCAACTGATCAAAGTCTACCATTGCAAAATATAAAACATACATATTGCAAATGCACAGCATTCTATAAAGCCAGAGAGCATCTAGGATAATGGTTTAAATTGAAGATACTTCTTTGTTTAACACACTTACATGTTTAACTGGATTTAGAAAAGACTTTAGAAGTACAAAGCATTCATAATAATAAATTGGCTTTATTACTTAGATCACTATAGAGAGGAATAAAGTGTACATTTTCAGAAGAGTATAAAAATTAGACTTTATAAATATATAATCATTTTAAGATAGTAATATCAGACCATATCTCATTTATCAAATAAGACTGAGGGATGAGATATTGCACATTAGCGATTTTTCAAATAGCTGAAGTTAGCCATTTCAGATGCCTTTTTTAAAATGACAATCTATTGAAAATGGATTAGATATTTTCTCACCTAATGAGCAGAATATGGAGCAGAAATGTGCTTTGTCCTGAGGTTACGGATGTTGGTTGTTGTACTGGACAAGGCTCTCCCCGATGGCTAAGGTTTCGAAGTGCTGTTTCACTCTCTTGCTGCCTCTTGCCCATTGTTCCCAGCATGTCTGCAGCCCTATTTTCATTTTTCCTTCTAGAATACCCTTCCCTAGTAACACAGTAATAATTGAAAATGTCCAGCGAGAGCCTGATAAGCAAGCTTGTTTAATCTGTGAATTTAATTTTACACACAAACCTGAGTCAACAGATTCTGATAGGAAGCTCCGATAACAGCTACACTCCTCTCTAGTGGTGAGAATAGTACCTTTAATCCTTAGCTCATACGCTGCTTTTTGTTAAGTCCAGGCTGTACCTTGACCCAGGTGGATAAGATGATAGAAAAATTGGCTGGCAAATCACCATAATAACAAAGTTCAGGTTACTTGCGTGCCTGTGAAAGCTGTAGTCTCCAAGAGGGGCTCCCAATTAATAGCATCCCTCTTACCTACCCAGTGATGAGCAATTTGAGTAAGAAAGTAAGAATGGAAGTCTTTACTAATTAAGTTCAGTTGGAAGTGCGGAACCCATATGGGCCTACTAGCTAAACCACAGAATTAAGATTTGCCCACTCAATCCTAGAAGGCCCAAACCTAAGCGAGACCTCACAACGGAGGCTGGCTCTGAAGAGAAAGATAAAGAGCTGAGCTATGCATGTTTCACGTGTCTTTCTAAATTTACCAATACCTCTTTTTTTTTTTTTTTTCCAGTGGACAGGGAGAAGTTATCTACTAAATGAGTAAATGAATGTTTGCATGAATGAAGAGTAAATTTGGTTCTTCCTAGTTGATGAGTGGGAAATTTAAAAAAATGTGGAACCCTTCACAAATTTGCGTGTCATCCTTGCACTGGGCCATGCTAATCTTCTCTGTATCACTCCAATTTTAGTATATGTGCTGCTGCCAAAGTGAGCACTAAATTTACCAATACCCCTTAGCTGCTGTTTACATTCAATCTACCCAGCTTTCAACTCCAGATAACCAGTCTTCCCTTACTTCTTCATCTCTTCCTCCTTTAATTACCTCAGGTGCCAGGATGGAGCTAACCATACTCATTTCAAGGCCCGGTATCATCAAGGTCCGTACCCAACTCATTTTTGTTTATTTATGTATATACTATTTATCTTCCAACCCTGCTCTCTTTCCAGCTACAGGCAACAGTTGTAATGTGGTTTATATGCTTTCTTGAATTTGTGTGCAACCTTGTAAAAAAAAAAAAAAAGTATTGTTGTTTGTGTATGTTAAACGCTTATATAAAATTACATATAATGGTTCCAATATGCATCTTACTTTTCTTACTCTATACCATGTTTTAAAGATCTGTCTTTGCTGTTACATGTACATCTAGTTCATTGCTTCTAAATGTGATATTGTGCTCCATGGTGTGCATCACTAAGTTTTACTTGCTTATTCCAAGTGATGGACATCCTAACTCCTCTACTTCCTCATTCATGTCCTGTTATGATCCTGGCAGGGTAGTAGAGCTATGGGTACGTAATGTGGCTGAAGGCAGCAAAATCACTGTCCATAAGCTATACTAGCCTACATTCCCTCCAGCAGTGCAGAAGGTTGCCTGTGACCCACCACCACCACCAAATGTTGTATCATCCAACTATTTTTGCCATTCTTGTCAGTGTAAATTGGTGTCTCATTGCATTGAAAATTCACATTTCTCTTATTACTAAGACATTTTGACAACTCTTATATACTCGTTAGGCATTTGGATTTCTGTGAATGATTGTCATATTTATTTTGCTCATTTTAAGTAACATTTTCTGTATTTTTCTGAGGAATTTGTAGTTACAAACATGTTGCAAACATTGGTCCCTTGTGTGTTTAGGAGTTACAAATATCTTCTCCCAATCTTTCCGTCCTTCTATAAATTTTGTCCATTGCATCCTTTGCAAAATAGAAAACTTTAATTTTTTTGCAAGAAAATTCTGAAATGATATTGCCTTATGGTTGCATTTTTGTTCTGATACGAACATGAGCCTATATTTCTTCCTATGACAGCTTAGGATAGGCTATTCAAGTTTATTTTTGCCCCTCACAATCAAGTTACATGATGAGTTTATCTACGAACTCATTAATAAAAGGTTATGTAACCTGCATATCTACATACAAATAATACCTTTTTGCTTTTGGTGAAAAAAGGGTTGGTTGGTTTTAGTATTAAGGTTGTGTGGGCAAACAGACTTGGTAACTGTACAGGATAGGAGTTGAACAAGAATCTCCTCCCCTAACTTCTTCAGTAGATATGAACCAAATTTGTCTAAGCAGTAGATTAATAAATGGGAGGAGACCTGTCCAGAAACCCATAAATCAAGCCAAGCCTAAATCAGGCCTGAGCCCAAATCTCAAGGGCAAAGACTCAAACTAATTTAACATCTTTAGATTGACACGGAAATTGCAAGGTCTTTCATTGTAGTCTTGCTTTGTGGTCCTCCAGCACAGTGTATATGATCAACAACCTTTAAAAAAATTTTTAACTTTTAAATTTGAGATAATTTTAGATTCACATGCAGTTGTGAGAAATTATGTAGAGAGATCTAGTGGACACTCTTTACCCAATGTTTCCTACTGGTACCATCAACAAACAATTGTGCAATATCACTACCAGGATATTGATGTTGATACAGTGAAGACACAACCCTTTCCATCACCACTGGGATCTCTCATGTTGACCTCTTACAGCCACACCACTCCCCCACTGCTGCCCTCTACCCCTTAGCACCTGGCATCCACCAATGTACTCTCCATTTCTACAACTCTGTCATTGCAAAAGTGTTACATAAACAGAAACACATAGCATATGACGTTGCGTTATTGGCTTTTTTCACTCAGTACAATACGGAATGAATCTGGCAATTTACTCAGGCTGATGTGTGTATCAACAGCTTCTTGCTTTTTTTGCTGAGCAGTATTCCATGATATGCATGTGGCACTGTTTAACCACTCATTCGTTCATTGAAAGACATCTGAATTGTTTCCAGAATGTGGATATTATGAGTAAAGCTGCTATAAACATTTGTGTGCAGGTTTTTATGTGAATATAAGTATTCCTTTCTCTGTGATAAATGCTCATGAGTGTGATTACCGGTTTGTTTAGAGCTGCATGTTTAGTATTTTAAGAAACCGCCAAATTATTTTCCAGAGTGGCTGTACCGTTTTATAATCCCACCAGGAATGAATGAGTGATCAGTTTTCTATGTCTTCACCAGTATTTGGTGTTGTCACCATTTTATTTTAGCCATTATGATAAGTATTACTGATAATGTACAGTCTTAACTTGCATTTCCCTAAGCGATAATGATGTTCGGCGTCTTTACATGTGATTGTTTGCCATCCATGTATCCTCTTATGTCATACGTTTCTTCATGTCTTCTTCCCATTTTCTAATGGGATTTCTCGGGTTTTTTACGGCTGAATATTGAGATTTGTTTATATGCTCAAGATACCAGTCCTTTGTCGGATATGTGGTTGGAAAATATGTTTTCCAATCTGTAACATGTTTTTTTTTATCCTCTTAGACTTTTTGTTTGTTTGTTTGTTTGTTTTTTGCAGAGCAAATTTTTAAAATTTTTATGTCGTTCCATTTATTGATTTTTCTTTTTATGGACTGTGCATTTTAAGTACCCAGTCTAGGAATTTCTACCTAGCCCTACACACTGAAGATTTTCTAAAATTTGTGTTTTCTAAAATGTGTTTTCTGAAATTTCACAGTTTTAACACAAGATATAATCCATTTTGAGTTAATTTTTGGATAAATTGTGCTTGTTAAGGTTCTTGTTTTCTGTTTTTGTTTTGCCTGTGGATGTCCAGTTGCTTCAGCACCACTTGTTGAAAAGCCTCTCTTCTCTCTGTTGAAATTCTTTTGCGCTTCTTTCACAAATAAGTTGGGCATATTTGTATAGGTCTGTTTCTGGGTTGTTTTGTCCCATTAGTTTTTGCGTCTATCTTTCTACCAGTGCCATATTATGTAGCTACATATTGAGGCTTGATATGGGAAAGACCTATTCCTCTCACTTTACTGGTCTTTTTCATAATTGTTTTAGCTATTCTGGTTCCTTTGCCTTTCCATATATATTTTAAAATAATTTTATCTGTGTCTACAAAAAATATTTTTTGAGATTTTGATAGGAATTGCATTAAACCTATATAGCAATTTAGGCAAAGTTGACATCTTCAATATGCGGAGACTTGCAGTTCATCAACATAGTATGATTCTCCACTTAAATTTGATCTTTTTTGGTTTCTTCCATTTGGTTTATTTCATCAGCTTTCTGTAGTCATCAGCATGCAAGTCTTGTACACATTTTCATAGATTCACACCTAAATATTTTATGTTTTTCACAGTTGTAAATGATTTTATAGTTTCACTCTTGACATCTACCGTTTACTGCTAGCATACAGAAATATGATTTTTGAATGCTTACATTATATTCGTCAAATTTCTTGAGCTCACTTATGTGGCCTAGAAAATTTTTGGTCGGTTCCTTGGAATTTTCTACATAATCAATTATGTCATCTTCAAATAGAGACAGTCTTATTTTTTATTTATTCCTTTTCATATGCCTTTTTAAATTATTATTATTATTTTGCTTGCTTTGGTTATTTATTTATTTATTTTTTTGTCTGCTTTGTTTTTGTTTTTGCCTTACCAAACTGGCTAGAACTTCCAGCACTCTGTTGAATAAGAATGGTAAAAGGAGAAAACATCCTTACCTTATACCCAGTCTTAGGAAAAAAAGCATCATGCTTTCGCCATTAGGTATAATGTTAGCTGTAGATTTTTTTGTGGATTTTTTAATCAAGTTGAGAATGTTCCCCTTTATATCTATTTTTCTGAAAGTTTTTTTCATTAGTGGCTGCTGAATTTTGTCAAATGTCTGTCCTGTATCAATTAATATGACCATGTAAATTTTTTCTTAAGTCTGCTGTTACGGGGAATTACATTGATTAATTTTCAAATATTGAACCAGCCTTGCATCCCTGGAATAAACATAGCTATGGCGTACATTTTTTACATATTGCTGAATTCTATTTGCTAGTATTTTGTTAAGGATTTTTGTATATATAGTCATGAGAAATACTGGCCTGAAAGTTGTTTGCTCTGTTTTGTTTGGTATTGCCTGTTTTAGTATGAGAGTAAAATCAGCTTTATAAAATGAATTGGAAAGTGTTCTCTCCTTTTCTCTAAAGATCGTATATAATTGATGTTACTTCTTCCTTAAATTCTCCAGTGAAACCTTCTGGGCCTACTGACTTCTTTTTGAAAGCTTTAAAATTATAAGTTCAATTTTCTTAATAGTTAAAGGGCTATTTAACTTATCTCTTTCACATTGGGTAAACTGTAGTAATTCTTGTTTTCCAAGGAAGGGATTCTTGTTTTCTACATCTAAGTTGTCAAATTTATGTGTGTAGAGTTGTTTATAGTAATGTATTTCATCATTTTCCTGTTGATGTCTGCAAAATCTGTAATGATATCCCTTGTTTTATATACTGATACAGGTAATCTATATATTCTGCCTATTCTTTCTCTGAGTCTTGCTGAAGGTTTGTCAATTTTGTTGATCTTCTCAAAGATCCAAATCTATTTTACCTATTTTTTCTATTGTTTTTCTGTTTTTAATTTTCTTTTTTCTTTTTTTTTTTTTTTTTTTGAGACGGAGTCTCGCTCTGTCGCCCAGGCTGGAGTACAGTGGTGTGATCTCAGCTCACTGCAACCTCTGCCTCCTGGGTTCAAGGGATTCTCCTGCCTCAGCCTCCTGAGTAACTGGGATTACAGGCACCCACCACCACACCCAGCTAATTTTTGTACTTTTAGTAGAGACAAGGTTTTTCCATGTTAGCCAGGCTGGTCTTGAACTCCTGACCTCAGGTGATCTGCCCGCCTCGGCCTCCCAAAATGCTGGGATTACAGGCGTGAGCCACTGCACCTGGCCTTCTGTTTTTAATTTCATTGACTTCTGTTCCTATCTTTATTCTTTTCTTCTTTCTATTTGTGTTAGTTTTAGTTTGCTCCTGTTTTTCTAAGTTCTTGAGATATTTCTACTACTGATTTTTAGTTTGATTTCATGGTGATCAGAAAACACATTCTGTATGACTTCAATTATTTAAAGTAATTGAATTTTGTTTTATGGCCCAGGATATGGTCTATGTTGGTATATGTACTGTGAGCACTTGAAAACAACATGTGTTCTGCTATTAGTTGGTGAAGCATTCTATAAATATTAAATAGATGCTGTTGATTAATGGTGTTGTTGAGTTCTTGTATGTAATTTCTGACTTTTTGTACAGTTGTTCTATCAATTGCTGAGAGAGGGGTGTTGAAATCTCTAATTATAATTATGTGTCTATTTCTTCTTTCAGTTCTATCAGTTTTTGCCTCACACTTCTTATGACTCTGTTGTTGATGTACACGTATTTTGGATTGCTACATCTTCCTGTTGGACTGAACTTTTTATCATTATATATGTACAATTTCTTTTTCTCTGATAATTTTTTTTGCTGTAAAGTCACCTTATTAGATAAATGACCACTCTTGCTTCTCATTGATTAATGTTTGCATGATATACCTTTTCCATCCTTTTACCTTCAACCTGCCCATATCATTATATTTGAGGGGAGTTTCTCGTAAACAGCATATAGTTGGGTGATGGGGTGACTTAAGTTTACCATTATATTTTTTCTTTTCTATTTGTTCTTTCTGTTTTACATTTCTCTATTTTCTTTTCCCTGACTTTCCATGCATTACCTAAACATTTTCTAGAATTTCTTTTGGATTTATCTATAATGTTTTTGAGTGTATCTCTCTATATCTTTTATTCAAGATATGGAGAGAGAGAGATCTTAATCATAATCTACTGGTGCCATTATTTTTCCTGTTCAAGTGAAGTATAAAAACGTTACCTCCTTTTACATCCTTTTACTTATTTCATTTATAATAAGATAGTCTTATACAGTATATTTCTTCCACATACATTTTTAAACACATCAGATTCTGTCTGAAATAATAATATTATAACATTGTATTTTTGCTATACCTTTTTAATGTTCAGATATATTTAGATACACAAATACTTACCATTGTGTTACAATTGCTTACAGAATTCAGTGCAGTAACATTTTGTACAAGCTTGTAGCCCAGGAGCCATAAGCTGTACCATGTAGCCTAGGTGTGTAGTAGGCTATACCATCTAGGTTTATGTAAGTACACTCTATAATTGTATTAGTTCATTTTCACACTGCTATAAAGAACTACCTAAGACTGGATAATTTATGAAGGAAAGAGGTTTAATTGACTCACAGTTCCACATGACTGGGGACACCTCAGGAAACTTACTATCATGGCAGAAGGCAAAGGGGAAGCAGGCATCTTCTTCACAAGGTGTCAGGAGAAAGAGAGAGCAGTGGGTGGGGAACTGCCAAACACTATTACACCATCAGATCTGAGAACTCAGTCACTAACATGGAAATAGCACAGAGGAAAAGAGGAAAACACCCCCATGAGCCAACGACCTCCCACCAGGTCCCTCCCCTGACGTGTGGGGATTACAGTTTAAGAGGAGATTTGGGTGGGGGGACACAGAACCAGACCATATCGAAAATGTTCAAACAATGATGAAATCTCCTAACAATGCATTCCCCCGACATTAAGTGACACATGAACGAATCATGTTATGAGACCCAGGAATCTATTTATACTTTCTCTTTTAGCTGGCTTTCTCTCTGATGCATGTCCAGCAAAAGAGTGATGTACTAACTCACGGAGCTCTCAGGTGAAGGTAGAAGTCCAGGTTCCCCGCTTGACCTCCTTGACATCTGAGGTGGAGGGACATTTGTGGAGTCAGTGGAGACAAAGTGGAGGGGATGTTGGGATGCTTTGCTACGGCCTCAAGAGGGTGAAAGTCTAGGTGCCCCACTTTGCTGGTGTGAGCGACAGCAGGGCCACCTTTTGACTGTGGTGTTTGAATGGATTAGAGCGGTTACCATCTAAAAGTTTTATCGCACGCTGTGCTGACCCTTTTCTGATCCTTTGACTAGAGAGGACTGGCTTTTGTTGCTTTTTATTTTGTTGTTTTTGTTTTGTCTGTGCCTGCTGGTGTTTGCCGGTTGCAGGCTTATTCAGCTCTAAGTCTGGTGTATGTAAAGCAAAAAGAGAACCTAGGCTACTCACCACTGTGTCACTTCTCAGGTCCCAATGTCTCTAGGCAGTCTGCCTTCTCTCTCCCTTCTGAAGTCTTATGTTTGTATTATATATAATATTCTGCATTTTTAGTTATACTTAGTGGAAGGAATAAGGAAAAGTGTGTCTACTCCATCTTCCCAGAAGCTGAAGTCTAATAGCTTCTTTTTATATAACACATTTTTAGAACACAGCACATTGTACATTTCTAGAGCAGATTTCCCACGGAGCGAATTAAGAGGGTTATGGGATTTTTGTGATATGTGAACATACAGAAGAACAAGGGAGAGCTAGGCTTCGCCATCATGAAAGACAGGAAGGCAGAAAGGAAACAATTGTCTCTAAAATAATAATCTAGTCACTCTTGTGCACTAGCAGAAGAGAGCCAGTGACCTAGTATAGTGTGCAGAAGTATCTGGCTGAGACTCCAACAAAAGCTTCAATTCCTCAGCCTGTCATTCCCAGTGTTGTGCTTTTATTCTTTGAGCATAGAAGCTTTCTTTTAATACCTCAGTCAGACATGCATGAGAAGCATAACAGGAGCCTTACCATCCTACATGAGTAGATTTTTTTGTCCCCAAACCAGACTGTTTAGTTTGCTTGGCTCTGGAAAACCCAACCCTGATTCTACTTGCGGCCTAGTCTTGACATTTTTCTTGGTCTCAACAGTTTTCAACGTTGTGCCATTTTGTCTTTGGCAGTTCCCTGTTATGTCTCTAACTGGAGATCAGGCAGACTAGCTCCTTCCAAGGAAAAGCAAGACCCTCTTAGTCTCCCAGGGAGGGTCTGGTGACTCCAGAAACCCTAAGCTTATGCTCTGCATCTCAGGTATACTCGATAACTAGAGAAAAAAACTTAAGAATATAGGTATGAAGACGTCGTGGGTCCCAGGCCCCGAATCTGATGAACAGTACTTAATTCCAAGTCCCCTTGTTAGTGAGGAAGAATATCAAATGTGTCCCAGCACTCAGGGGAAGTCTTAGGAATAAAGCCAATTGGGTTCACCTTCCAGGAGGGACAGAAAACCTTGGCTGAGGAAATGAGACAGGATTGATATTGTTTTCAATAGCTCCTCTTAAAATATAAATCTTTGGTAAGATGCGATCAGTTACCATCTCAAAGAGATCTCTGAGCTGCAACAAGAGAGCAAAGCTTTATAAAATGGATCATAGAATAAGCATGGAGCACCCTTTAAAACTGCAAAGAGGAGGCCGGGCGCGGGGGCTCACGCCTGTAATCCCAGCACTTTGGGAGGCCGAGGTGGGCAGATCACGAGGTCAGGAGATCAAGACCATCTGGCTAACACGGTGAAACCCCGTCTCTATTAAAAATACAAAAAAAAAAATAATAATAATTAGCCGGGCGTGGTGGCAGGCGCCTGTAGAGCCAGGGAGGCTGAGGCAGGAGAATGGCCTGAACCCAGGGGGCGGAGCTTGCAGTGAGCCGAGATCACCCCACTGCACTCCAACCTGGGCACAGAGTGAGACCCCGTCTCAAAAAAAAAGAAAACTGCAAAGAGGAACAGTGTGGAAAGGAGGTGGAGGAGAAACTGTTTAGCTCATATTTTAACCACAGTCTGCCAAATTTTTCTCCTTAATGATCTCCTTTGGTAAGTTTGAGAAGGCAGTAAAGAGCAGGGTGCCAAGACAGGGAGCAAGTGGTGGCACACACTTGTGGTCCTAGCTACTCAGGAGGCTGAGATGGGAGGATTACTTGAGCCCAGACTGAGGCTGCAGTGAGCCAGGATCGCACCACTGCCCTGTAGCCTGGGTGAGAGAGCAAGAGCCTGTCTCAAAAAATAAAGAAAGAAATAAAGACACGGGGCAAGGAGAGGGGAAAAGGAAAGTGCCTGGGATCAGACTGCTTGGCTTCCAACAGGAGTTCTGCCAACCAAGTGTCAGGGCTTCTGGATTCCTTATAACCTGCCTCTCAATCTCCTAATTCTATACTCTCTATCCAAATAGAAGTTCCGTTAACTAAGAGAACAGTTGTCTGACTAAAGACTTTGGAATTAAACCTCATAAAGGATTCCCTATTTACTTAGAAATCTCTGCTAAGAAAGATTATTCAACTTCTTGATTCCAAGATATTTATCTCTCTTGTTTTTCTCTGAACTTTAATCATCTTCATTTGGTCTGGAATCATGAAAATGTTTAAATCACATGACACAACATTAAGATTTTCAGAGAAAATGGAAAAAAAATCTCTTTGAAAAGCAAAGCCTCTCTGCTCTCAAACATGCTGAAATTCAATCCTTCATGTATTTAACTAAATAAGGACCTTTTCTCAGGATACAACTTGTAAATGTAGGAGATAAAATGCTTTAGAAAAGCGGATGATAGGTTTTTTTTAATCAGTAAAATTTACTTTTAGAGCAATTTTAGATTCACAGCAAAACTGGGTGGAAAGTACAGAGTTCCCATACACTCCCTTTCCCCACACACTAACAACTCCCACATTAGCAACATCCAGCACCAGAGTGACTTCTGAATGGATACTCTCATTTGTCCCATGCTTCATACCTTTCCTCTCTGTGGGCACTGCAGTGTTCGCGGATGTTCTATTCTTGCCCCATCCATGTCAGATACCTGTATTTGGGAACTCTCAGATCTCAGGTCTGAACATCTGAGAGTCACAGTGGGAGGCCAGGGGATGGGAACCACATTTTTATTGTTTCTGTTATTTTTTAAGCTTCCAGTAACACTTTCCAGAGATCCCAAGAGATTGCCTCCACTTCCTTGGAGTCTCACAGCATCCTGACAGTCACGCAGGAGGTGATCCAGGTCATCCATGCCTCCTTCTTGTATAGATGAATGAACTGAGGCTGAAAGATGGGGAGGGGTTTGCACCAGCTCATGGAGTTGTGGAACCAGGGCTAGAACCCAGTTTTCTTTGACTGCCTGTCCAGCACCTTCTCACTGTGTCATATATGACATGAGCATAGCAGTTGAGGGCAGGAGCAAGGCTGTGCTCAGGGCTCTTCAGTTCTCCTACTCCCTCCTCTCAGCCTCCCCTGCTCTGACCATATTGGTTTTAATTTCTCAGAGGTTTTAATCTCTCAGTTCAGCCTAAAGGCTGAAGGTCAGTATCGGGTTCAGTATGGGAACACCCTCCAGCCCTCTACCAAACCAATAGTATCCTCTGAGGCAGAGGGATACTGCCCTCTCCCTGCTAACCACTTGCTCTCCAGGGTCCCTCTCCAGCTCTTCCGACTTTGGTTCCTGGCTCAGATGGAGGGATCCAGAGCAAAAAGGGTGAGGCACTGGAGCCTATTAGCTGAGCCTCCTGAGACTCAGCTTCTGGGTCTGATTCCAACGCTCAGGTCAATAGTTTGTGGCAATTATGAGTGAAATGGAGAGTTTTTCCATCTTTATCTTGTGGGCTTTGAATGATGGTTGTACTGTTATAGATGTGCATGACTCCAGGAGAATTTTCCCAGAGTACAAGGACCCTAGCTCTGCCTGACACATGGATGTTGAGCCTCCACATTCCCCTCCTCTCCACATTACCCAGGTGAATGCCTCAAGGCACAGTGGAATCCTAGCCTCTGAGCAAGAAATAGAAACTCTGAAGACAGTAAAGCCTGGAACTCTCCTCCGGCTTGCTGTATCAAGCACTGCACACTTGTCTGTCCCTTCAGTTTCAATGTCTTTTTCTTTTTTCCACTTATCGATTTATTATAAAGGACATTGCAGAGGATGCAGATGAAGAGACACATAGGGTGAGTTATGGGGGAAGAGATGCAGAATTTCCATATCCTCCCTGGCATGCCACCATCCAGGAACCTCCACATGTTCAGCTATCCAGAAGCTCACTGAACTTTCTCTTCTTGGGTTTTTATAGAAGCTTCGTGATGTCAGCATTCCTTCCTCCAGAGTATAGGGTGGACCCTCTCATGAGAGGACCTTAAGACCCACAATCAGAAAAGTGGGAGCACATTAGAGTGAAAGGAGGGCAGGAAAATGTCAGAGGCCTGCCCCTGAAGCCTGACAAACCCAATATTATAACAAAAGATTGCAACAAGGATGATGGGAGTTGTGAGCCAGGAACTATGGATATAAACCAATACATATCATAACACCACAGCCTCCCCACGCTGATTTTTTCCCAGTAGTTTTTGGGGAACAGGTGGTGTTTGGTTGCATGGGAAAGTTCTTTGGTGGGGATTTCTGAAATTTTGGTGCATCCGTCACCAAGCAGTGTACACTGTACCCAATGTGTAGTCTTCTATTCCTCATGCCCCTCCCACCCTTCCCCTAGTGCCCAAAGTCCAATTTATCATTCTTATGCCTTTGTGTCCTCATAGATTAGTTCCCACTTATACGGGAGAACATACAATGTTTGGTTTTCCATTCCTGAGTTACTTCACTAGAATAATGGTCTCCAATTCCATCCAGGTTGCCGTGAACGCCATTATTTAGTGCCTTTTTATGGTTGAGTAGTATTCCATGGTATATATATATACCACATTTTCTTTATCCATTCAGTGGTTGATGGTCATTTGGGCAGGTTCCATATTTTTGCAACTGCAAATTGTGCTGTTGTAAACATGCATGTGAAATATATATTACACACAATCATTAATAATTAATCCAGTTCATCAGATTGTATGAATGTCTCCCAGGATGAGGCCACTCAGGTTTGCAGGCTTCCTCTCAATCTTGTCAGCTTCCAAAAGCAAAAGTGATCACGCGCCCTTTCAGGCTCTGGGATAATTGAACTAAGAGACAATATCGTCTCTTGCTCTGAGACTATTTTGCCTTGTTAATATAAAATTAAATTTTTCTCAGTAACCCATTTATCCATTTCTTTACTCTCAGCTACGAGTTCTCCTTCTCTCCATTGTTACCCAAACTTTTGCCTTTGGAGGGGACACGAGAATCACCACTGTGCTGGTCTAGATTGTAGGAAGCAACACAAATCAATCAACTAGCTCCTCCTCAGTTCATTCGCATTCAGACAGGGTAAGGCCACATAGGTGCAGAACTAGTGAACTATTTTTACCACCAGGCAATATAGCTGCATTCACTCCTAGCCCCAGTATTGATAGAGGGAGTAAAGGCACAACCTACCCCCATTATGCCCTTAGGAATTTTGACATAAGGTTTAAAAACATAGTTACAGTTTTTTGCTTAGAAATCATCCCTGCTGTTGCAACTTGCAGTTGCAGCCCTGGTCTTAGGACCTCAGCATCAGGTAGAGGGGAAAAACTAATCTTTTTTTGAGGTGACCAGGAAGAAAGAAAAAATTGTAGTCGTTATACCAATGTACTCCTCTCTTGGCAAGAATTGCAACATCATACCAGCATCTTCCCCACCTCCTCTTCCCCAGGTCAGTCAGAAAAACAGAGAAAAAAATCTTGCAGCACACTCTAGTCCCATTCATGTTGAGTGTGAGCACCCACTTGTGAAGATGTGGAAGCCAGCCCTTCATGCTTTTATTTCCCCTTGTTTTAGACAATCAATGTTTTAATTGCCCATTCTACTTTTCTATCAAACTATTACTCCAACATGAATAGCTCTCTGTTCATTGTTAGACTTTATGGGTTGTACAGTGAGTTCCTCAGTCTGAAGAAATGATGGTCAGCCATCCAAACGGCCTAGCAATATCTTCTGTTCCGGTTATTTTTATGGCACTCTGAGCATTTTCATCTTTAATTGAATAAGCAAAACTTACTCCAGAGGCACTGTCTATTCCTGTAAAGACCCATCTGTAGCCCCACAAGGCTACCAGGACCAGTCTTACCTGCCTACTGTGTTCAGGGCCTTCCCACCAGAGAATGTGCCTCATAGCCATCAGCAGTCTCTGTCACTCTTGCTGAGAAACAGAATAGGTCTTCCTGGCATTTTGTGCCTGAGAGGGTGCAAAAGGAACATGACTAGATTCAGCCCATCTCTGCACTGCTGCAGTAACCACTCATTTCACAGACCCAGGTAGCTACCTCAAGGGAAAACATGGGGATATCTGCTTGTCGATTCTAGTCACCTTCTGAACCTGAAAGTTCATTCTTCTTATGGGCATTGATTTGTTCTACATTAGTACACCCCTCACATTTCCATAGGGCTTGTTCCATATGGGCATCCTTTTAATAGGCCAGGTTTCCATTGCCCTCTTCCATGAGCATGGCCAAGCTATTGGTAACTGCCAATGAGTCAGTAAAAACTCAGATTCGGGGGCTTTTACCACCGCTCTGTTCGTCCATCACTGTTAGAAAAACAGCATGCAATTTAGCCCACCAAGCAGATATGTTTCCACCTTTTTTGTCAAAGTAGCGACCTCTCAGACAGGATGGTGTCCATTTGCCTTTGAATTACCATCCACAAACCAAGCAACTCTTGGTTGGTCAACTGAGAGCTATTTATTGGGCATTGTAGAATCCAGCAGTTTCTTACACAGTTTCAGAGTCAGTCCTAGGAGAAAAGAAACTCCCTGCTGGAGAGTATCTCCTCCTTGCATTCCCTAAGTAGCAAGATCCTCTACAAACCATCTCCATTTTATTATGGAACTCCTCTGGGCACTGCCATCCCCATTAGAATGTTTCTCTGACATCACTCAAGATGGCACGGGTATTTCAGGTGTCATAGGGTAGCTTCAGCTAACGTTTCGTAGCGAGGCAGTAAATGCTTCTCATGTGGAAATTCTCTAGTCCAGTCTCTCAGTAGGTGTCGTTGGGAGGAGCTCAGAGGCTTTTGCCATAAGCTCCAGGAAATGCTCCACAGAAGGTTATCAAGTGGAGAATTTGTCCCTAACAGCACTCTACATTCTGCTATGCATTGTGTGCGCTTGGACAATCTCACTGGTTCCCATTAAACAGACCTTATGGTGGCTTTTACCCAGTCCACCAGGCCAGCTGTTCTCTCAGGAAAAACCTCCTGTGTGTCTGCATCATAGATTCATCTGCAATTGTTCAGTGGTGATCTGATCCCAGCCTAGCCACATGGGCTGCTTAAAGGGCTGATTTACATGCCTTCCATTTCATGGTACCTGGTATGGGAAACATTCCCCAATCAGATACAATGTTCATTCCCACAACACAAGCAGGTAAAAGAGATGTAACCACTTCTCCTGAAGTGTATTAAAATATACCAACTTTTTTTTTTTTTTTTTTTTTTTGAGATGGAGTCTCGCTATGTGTCTAAATAATAATTGGAAAGGTAAAGATTGCAAGTTCTGCCTTCCGGGTTCATGCCATTCTCCTGCCTCAGCTTCCCGAGTAGCTGGGACTACAGGCACCCACCACCACGCCCGGCTAATTTTTTGTATTTTTAGTAGAGACAGGGTTTCACCATATTAGCCAGGATGGTCTCGATCTCCTGACCTCATGATCCGTCCGCCTCGGCTCCTCAAAGTGCCGGAATTACAGGCTTGAGCCACCGTGCCTGGCCGACTCAAATATACCAACTTTCATAATCCTGTCAACCCTTACATTTTTATATCCTAGTTTCAGGAACATCTCTTCTCCACCCCCAGACCAATTTACCCTCTATTGTGCAAAAAGCTTTGAGTCTTCAGCTAAGGGGGACTCAAAGGGCTGAACCAAAGGACCCTGGCCCTTTTGTCCATCTTTCTTGATTAGTGGGCCTGACTATTGCCCTAGGCAGTTTCAGATCAGATTTTTCATTATAATCTCTGTCTTCCAGGTTTTAAAATTTCTCCAAACTGGGAGAAATACACCAAGGTGGTTTAGGGCCCTTTAAAGATGGTGGACAAGACGGGGCTCCCTTTGGTCCACCAAACTTTCAGTGTGTTATAAGTCCTTTGTTCTAACCCATCAGTTTCCATTTTATTCATTCCATTCCTTAATAACCATCTAGAGATCTCCATCCTGCTAAGGTGAGACCCATGATTCTCCCTTTCTTTTTCCTCTTAGTTTTACTCCATCACTACTTTCTTTATTCAGCTTATTTCTTAATAACCGTTTAAAAATTTCCACCTTCCTGAATGAGTTTTTGACTCTCCTTTTTGCCTTTCCCAATTCTCTTGTTAATTAACTTAGTGTTTTTCTTAGCATTTGTAAGACTTGGCAAGCTGAGACAGCAAATTTGACAAGGCTTCTTGAACTTCTTGAACTTCTAGTCCTTCAATTGTGCAGGACTAACAACACATGGGGTACCCATGTAGAAGGGGCCCCTTTAACCACAGCATTAACCGTGACTTGGGTAATAGACATATTCAGCAGGTGAACATTCCCATCATCATAAAGCCAGTCCCACATGGCTTGCATACAAAGCATATCAGCTACCTCATCTGGGGTGTTCTACTTGGCTTTTTTAGGTGGTCTTGGATAATCCCTCCCTCAGGGTAAACAGACCTTAAGGTGGCTTTTACCCTGTCCACCAAGCTGGCTATTCTCTCAGGAATAACCTCCTGTGTGTCTGCATCATATATCCTTCTGCAGTTGTTCAATGGTGAGCCGTGGGTCCGGCATCAACCCAAACACACTCTTCCACTCTGCAGCATTTAAAACCAAAAATATTGCCCCTACATTAGTCACTCTCATAATCCATTTTATTATAGCACAGGTTCCACAGGAAATTAATGATACCAATCTGCAAAACAATCCCTTCATACTGTGTCCTCTGGTTTCAATAGTTACTTGGTTTTGCCCTTCTCTCACATTGACTGCCCTCTTGGTAACCACAGGTCTTAGAGGTACTTTCTGCTGTTCCTGCCTAATTCTGCCCTTGGGGGGCATCTTTGAGGCTGGTGGCCTAAGCCCAGATTGAAATCCAACACAGCATTCTCTTTTACTTTCATTTCAGCTGTTATAGATAACAATAACCAAGAGATTGAAGATTTCATTTTTTCATTGTTAGTTTGTATTTCCTTATACATCTAGTGAGCCAACTCCTGGGAAGCTGGACCCTCTCTAAATTCCTCTGGTAATTTTTACCTTTATCAACTGATCTCAACACATTGCAGCTTCATGCCACTGTTACTGGAAAGGGTCCCGGATCCAGACCCCAAGAGAAGGTTCTTGGATCTCACACAAGAGAAATCAAGGTGAATCCATAATGTGAAAGCAAGTTTATTACAGAAGCAAAGAAATAAAAGAATGGCTACTCGATTGGTAGAACAGTGGCATGGGCTTCTCAGCTAAAGATACTTATAGTTATTTCTTGATTATGTGCTAAAAAAGAGGTAGATTATTCATGAGTTTTCTGGGAAAGGAATGGGCAATCCTGGAACTGAGGGTTTCTCCTCCTTTTAAACTATATAGGGTAACTTCCTGATGTTCCCATGGCATTTGTAAGCTGCCATGGCACTGGAGGGAGTGTCTTTGGCATGCTGTTGTATTATAACTAGTGCAAAATGGTGTAATAAGCAGTGAGGACAACCAGAGATCACTTTCATTGCTATCTTGGTTTTGGTGGGTTTTGGCTGGCTTCTTTACCACGACCTGTTTTATCAGCAAGGTCTTTGTGACCTGTATCTTGTGCTGACCTCCTGTGTCATTCTGTGACTAAGAATGCCTAACCTCCTGGGAATACAGCCCAGTAGGTCTCCGTCTTATTTTACTAGCCTCTATACAATATGGAGTTGCTGTGGTTCAAATACTTCTGACATATTTCTCCCTTCCCTTTTACAAGGGAACCCTTCATTCTAAGAGTTCTGGAGAGATGAAGATTCATTTTCCATAACTTCTTCAGACTGAATGGGGCAATTATATTCCTGTCTAACTGTTAGGGTCTCTTGTATTCAGGGTAGAGAGGAGATCAGTCAGAAAGCATTGGTATGTCAAGGGCCACGCATAACTCTTGAGCTCTGACAGAAAGTAGTATCAGGAAAATTAATAAGTGTTTAATTTAAGAGAACATTGATTAAGCTTATCCTGCATTCCTACACATAGAGTACAATAACAATATATCCTGCAAGAGTAAAGCTAAATAAGTAATACTATCCCAAGTAAACTAAATAAGAAGGCTTTCCATGAACTGGGTAATTGCTGAAACCAAGCTAATACGGAGTCACTAGATGATTCCAGTACGTGCCCAGAATTACAATACTAATCCAGATTTTTACATTATCCATCTCTTTTGTTTCTTCTGAGCAGCAGCCAGAGATCACTTGTTGGTTCACAAGAATAAGCAGGGTTAATCTGAATTGCAGGAAAAAAAAAAACCCTCAAAAACAACTGATGAGACTAGAATCTAATAACAGGTGTACCACAGTTTTTGAAACATAATTTTTCTCTCTCCAGTCTCCCATTTTTACTAAAGACAAATCATGGTAAGATCAATATGCTTTGTTCTCACTCATAGGTGGGAATTGATCAATGAGAACACTTGGACACAGGGTGGGGAACATCACACACTGGGGCCTGTCGTGGGGTGGGGAGAGAAGGAGGGATAGCATTAGGAAATATACCGAATGTAAATGATGAGGTGCAGCACACCAACATGGCACATGTATACATATGTGACAAACCTGCACATTGTGCACATGAACCCTAGAACTTAAAGTATATATATATATATATATATATATGAAGACCGGTATGCTTTTTTATACTTGGCCTGATTATTTATATACAGTACAGCAAGAATAATTATTTTTCACATAGGCTTTTTCAATTGACTTTGGTGGAAATCATTTCATAAGGAATATCAGAAAATACTTTTTTTTAAAGCCAAGCCCAGCCATGGGTTGTACCCTCAAATACCTATGAGTTGGGTAACTTCCTCTCCTCTTGAGGTCCCAAGATAACCTGAGGTTCCTGGGCCTGTCAGAAAGTGACATTCTTTACCTACCTACCTACAGGTTTCACATCAGAAACCCTGAACAGGGACTGTGTAGACAAGGTATGGGGCCAGTTTTCCCAAGGGAGTTTTATTGACTCTGGAAGTCAAGTTAGATTCCTTAAAGGAAAACACACAATTACAATCAAAGCCTTGGAAAAATAATCAGTTTCTCCAATTATGTCCTGTTGCAAAATAAAACATTCTTATTGCACTTATGCAAACAATTATATTTCCATAAGTTAAAGCTATTCACAAATAGTCTTCAAATTCTGGAAAAATCAGGTACAAAGAAACAAATATGCTCCAAATTTTGTTCATGGGAGTATACTTTATTCAATTGTTAAAAGCTGCCAATAGCTCAAAAGTTCTCTCAACTCTGAAAAACAAAACCAAGGATCTACAATATTTTAAGAAAAAGTAAAAAACAAAACAAAACAAAAAAAAAAACTTCAGCCTTCTAATTGGTTCAGTCCATGCAGTTAACTCCTGTTCTGATTGATATTCATGAACATTCCAGCTCTCCATGAAAGTCCTGAATGTTTTTCCTCTATTCTGATGTCACAATCTCCAAAATTATTAGAAACCTGCATTCAAGAGCACCTGTCAAAATCCTATAGCTGACTATAAACTATCATTTGAAGAGAATCTAAACAAGATAATAACTGTCTGTGGATGACAAAAAGTCCTAGGACAGCCATTATTAAAACCACAACTGACTAGAAATTTTGGTTACTTCTGTGGCATAAAACAATTTTACATAACAATGATAATTATTAATAACATAGACTAAGTCATATCAGAATTATAGGAGTTTCCCATAATTTTGGAACACATAGTGATAACATATTTATACAATACAACTTAAAGAAAGTCAAACACCATTTCATATTTAACAATGCTTCCTGTATGATTTTTATACCAAATAAGCCAAATGTCATTTTTGGACAGGGACCCCCTAATATCTAAAAGAAAAAGGTCAGAAAAAGTCACAATTTATAATTTGATTTTGGAAAGTTTGTCAAATATCAAATCCTAGGTTACCATAAGTCATTAATGTAGCCAAAATGGGAGCTCAAAAAATTTTTTTCTTTTTTGAAATGGAGTTTCACTCTTGTTGCCCAGGCTGGAGTGCAGTGGCACGATCTCAGCTCACTGCAACCTTCGCCTCCCGGCTTCAAGCAATTCTGCTGCCTCAGCCTCCCGAGTAGCTGGGATTACAGGTGTCTGCCACCATGCCTGGCTAATATTTGTATTTTTAGTAGAGATGGGTTTCACCATGTTGGCCAGAACTCTTGATGTCAGGTGATCTGCCCGGCTCTGCCTCACAAAGTGCTGGGATTACAGGCCTGAGCCACTGCGCCAGGCCACAAAAATTTTTAAAAGACAAAACATTTACTCATCAATAGAGGGAAGACTTAGCTTTCCAAACAATCTGTCATTTTCCTTTCTTTTTTTCTATAGTTTATTCAAAAGGGTAGGCAAAAAAACTTTCATTTTTTAAAACATTACATGAAAATCTTGTTCAAGAGAGAAAGCCAAAGTTACCCTTGCCTTAGTGCATATAAATAAAAGAAAATCCAGTAGTTGTAAGATTTTTAATTTGCCAGTGTTTCTTAATTGAATTACTGGCTTCAGGGTGGAACAGGGACAGGAAAAGAGGCAGTTTGTACAGCCTAATAAGCAGGCACAGCTGTAAGGCAAAACAAATCCCCCAAAATTATAATTCCCCAATTATAAAAAGGGTCCCGTTTTATACCAGATCCTGAATCCCCAAAAAGAGAAATGCTACAGAAAAAAGACAGTACAATGATTTTACTATGCATTTCATTGCAAAGCAATCTAAAGTCAATCATCCAATTCTGTCATTAGCCCATCCCTCATAGAAGTCTTATCCTTGGGTGTGTAGGGGCTGGGGAGACACATCTGCATACCTTCCAGGTGGCCAAGCGCATACTTCTCTAATCCAAACACCAAAGAGCCAAGTATTCGCCCATAACTGCCATTAGCCTTTCCTAAAAGTATATTTCCTACCCAGTTATTATACATAAAGTAGTTTTTGATACCCCCAAGAGTTAAAACATCAGATAACACAACGCAATGCAAAACAGAACAGAGCCTAAGATTTTGAGAGGGATCTATCCACTTTCAATTTCTAGGTTCTCTGAGGAGAACGGAGGTTTTTCTCAACACTGGGTCTGTGGCATCTCCTCTATTTTTCCCAAGGAGTCCCAGGCTGTCAGAACTTGAATATCCATTTTTAATTAAGCTGACTTTTCACCATAGCACTCTTTTTCTTTTTTTAAAGTCCTTTTAAATCTCTTACTACCACCTTTAGCCACGCCAAACTGCCAATATTTCTGGCTTTTGAACTTTACCAAAAATAACCTCACAGGTGAAACCCATAAGCCTTAACTATTAAGCTACAACATTGGGAAGTTTCCATTGCACTTTCCAGAAGGAGCCTAGAGCAGCCAATTTTGAGCTTGTAAAGGCATAAACTTTGGGAATAACTATGACATGAACCCCCAGATTCCTGTTCCCTGGATGGCGGAGACCAAGAGAAAGTACCGCCACATGCTTACAAGGTCAATCAAGCTCCCAAGGACATTTTTCAACATGTGGTCTCTGAGCAAGATGAAAGAGTGGACAGTTAACCTAATAGAAAAGTTAGAAAAGAGAAAGAAGAGAAAGAGAAACACAATTAGGAAACAGCTGTTTGGGAGTTGTCATAAGAATCAATTCAGATCAAGTATATGAAACTTCTTTAAAAACTATTTCTTGAAAAGACACAAGTGTATCGCAGGTAGTACAGAGGCAACTAGAATTTAAAAATAGGGCTGGCCCTGGAAAGCTATACCATAAATCAATGAATACTGGATCAGACACAATGACGGAATAAGGGAGAAAGCCTGGATAGGAGATAGCCTGCTTGCCTCAATAGAGCGCCTAAAGAAGGAATCGCAGGACAATGGTAAGTTTTATCAGAAATGGAAGTTAGAGAAAGGCCGTTTTGGGAGGGAACTGTTGACTGTACCCTGCTGAGCTCTGCCACAGGGAGGGAGGGGTCTGACCTTTGTAGCCTAGCTGTTTAGTGCTTGTGGCGAAAATATCCACATGGGGGTGACAAAGACTCTCTGTGACCAAACAGTCAAGCTCCCCTGAGCCTTCTTTTTATCTAGGCCTTGTCCTTGAACCCTGTCTTTGGCCTGCCTAGTCCAGCTTTAGCAAGAATTCTGCTAAGTTAGTTCAGAGATAAGCCCCCACCCTCTATATTGGATCAAGTTTCTCCTCCCTTATCTTTGACATATAAGTCCTTGAACTGGAATTCAGCAAGAATCCCATTAAGCCACTTTATAAGAATCCCCTCTATCGCTGATGTCTCCTCCTAGTGATTTTTTGTCACGGACCCCCTCACCCTGCTTACTGGTTAGAAATCCCTGAATTCAAAGTTGAGCCTGATTGCTCCTCTATTGCCGTAATCTTGACACCTATTGCAATGCAAATCTGAACAAGTTTCTACACTTTCCCTGCTTCCCATTACCCCCGAGAACCCTCAGATCTTGCTCCTGCCTCCCACTCTGTATTCAGGCTCAATTTTGATGAAGTAGGCTCAATTTTGTTTTCTTTTGTTTTGTTGTTTTTGAGGCAGAGTCTCGCTCCCGCTCTGTCGCCCAGGTTGGAGTATGATGGCACGATCTCAGATCACTGCAACCTCTGCCTCCTGAGTTCAAGTGATTCTCCTGCCTCAGTTTCCTGAGTAGCTGGGATTACAGGTGCCCACCACCATGTCTGGTTAATTTTTGTATTTTTAGTAGAGATGGGGTTTTGCCATGCTGGCCAGGCTGGTCTCGAACTCCTGACCTCAGGTGATCAGCCCGTCTTGGCCTCCCAAAGTGCTGGGATTACAGGTGTGAGCCACTGAACCTGGCCAGGTTCAATCTTTATAAGCACCCTGTGATCTCTGTTTCTGAGCTTTTAAAATAGTATCTTTTCCTTGTCTGACAAACATTGTTTTCTTCCTAATTAATATCTTCACCTCTCTCAGGCCCTGCCAGACTTTTAAAATCCGGGTTATATGCCCTTCTTCTGTGATTCCATGGTACCCTGCACCTCTTCTATCATTGTGCTTGTCAATCTATATAATTCATTTTGTCTGTGTAATTAACTTTCTCAAATTTTTATTATCAGATCATAAATGAGGAAGAGAAGGTAACTGTATTTATTTTTATTGTACTGTCGTCATGTTGTTTCGCGTATGGAAAATGTCTAAAACATTGAGAATTACAATTGAACTTGAGATGTGGGTGGGGACACAGATTGAAACCGTATCAGACACCTGTAAGGGCGTCAGTTTTATAGCTGAGATCGTTTTCCTCGTAGAGTCTCAGGCAGGGTTACTAAATGTTAAGGATAGATTGAAGTAGGTCATTGAACTGAACTACAATCTATTTTGAAGCTATCTAACTGTTTAGAATCATACTAGGTTTGCATTTCTGTTTAAATTCTGTCTTACCTAAGCAAGACAGAGCACATAATTTATAATATAAAATAAGGCAGCTCCTGACCAGCTGTTATGTATTTTTACAGAAGAGCTGGCAAACGTAAGCATAAATGGCAGTAAGATATGCAAAATAAAGACTGGATGGCAAGGGGGGGATGGATTAGAAGTGAAATAGCCTATGAGAGACACTTCCCTAGAGATATTTCCCATCTCAGTATGTGAAATGTTTATAGATAGATCCTAGTAAGTATAATTTTTCTTAATGGAACTTGGTTCTGAGATTCCATCATGCATCATTTAAAAAAATCAAAATGGAATCTTCTCAAGATTAAAACAAGTATATTAATTCAACAAGGCTTATTTCACTGTATACAAAAATATACAGTAGTTCCAGCTACTCAGAAGGCTGAAGCAGCATGATTGAGCTCAGGAGTTGGAGAACGTAGTGCACTATGATCAGGCCTGTGAATAGACACTGCACTCCAGCTGGGCAACATGGTAAGGCCCTTTCTCTAAAAACGATATATACATATATACATGTGTGTGTGTGTGTGTGTGTATACACACACACACACACCCCAGGTATATATATTTGATAATCTGTTGTATTTTTACATTTTTCTTTTATTATGATTTTCTTAACTAGAGATTTTATATTTCAAGAAAGGAATGGCATGATGAAACCAATAAGATCTGGCTGGGTCTTTCTGTTTCTTGTTACCAGATCCTAAATCTTTCCCCTTATCTGGCTCAGGATTAAGGTGTACAGCAGATAATTCCATTCCCATCAAGGTATTGACTGAGATTAAAAAAAAGGGGGGGAGGTCACCCCTGAAACCCCACCTGCCTCACATTATGAATTCCTCACTGGCAAACAAAACTCCCCATTGTCTTTGCTTCATTCATAGCTCACAGTGTCAAACCTGTTAGAGCCTGGAAGCAGCTGCCCAAACTCAGATTGCAGTGAGCTGAGATCTGGCCACTGCACTCCAGCCTGGGCGACAGAGCGAGACTCCGTCTCAAAAAAAAAAAAAAAGAAAGAAGAGAAACAAGAAAAAGGGTAAACGGAAGTTAGGAGGAGATTCAGTGTATCAAAGTATCATTTTATGTTTTTGAGTGTACTCAATATTCTTATGGGCGTGAATTTACTTTATATTAAAAAATGATAAAACCTACCATGTATTAGGTACTTTACATACTACAACTTATTATACACATTCAGTTAGGTACTTTCTCTACATGATAGAAGTTAATATACACATTCAGTATACACTTAATATACACAAATATACCGAGTTTGATTCCGGACCTCAGCTCTTCAACAAAGCTGAGGTCCGGAATCAAACTGGGATTCCCTCCATTTTTAAAGCCCAAGTTCTTTCCTCTAACATACGCTGCCTCAGAGAAAGCAAAGCCCCAAAGACAGTCTCATTTGAGATTTTATCAGCTTGTTTATTTAGTTAAAAAAAGAAAAGAAAGAGAAAAAAAGGAACGCATGTATGAAATGAGTCTGTCAAAGGGGCCAGTATTTGCCACTGGAGGGGCTGTTTCTTCCTCTCCGCCTCCTTGCCTTCCCTGCGCTGCACCTCTAGGTGAAACTTCAGCGTGCGGCGCGGTGGTGCGAAGGTGAGGGCAGTGCGCAGAGGAAGGAAGTAAATGGGGACTGCAGGGGACCAGAGACGTGAGATAGTCCTTAAAATGCATATTTAATCTGTCCTCGTCACTTTCCACAGCCACCACCCTATTCAACTACACGGTAATAACCTTGTAATTCTCCATTCTCCAATCTGCCCTCCCCAAACCCTTCTCGGTAGGCAACTCCTCAGAGGATCACCGGGTGGAGTCCTTCTCCCTTCTGAACCTTCCGTGGCTGCTCACTGCTCCGCGGACCAAGTTAAACATCCTTGAGGTTGTTTAGCTGCACGTCCTGGCCCCTACTCTGTACAGTAGCTTCTACATCTGACCGTGCATCCACCTGTTCACCGTGCTTCAGTCACCTGGCCCTTTCCTCCTTCAGCTTCTTTGCACAACTGGTCTGTTTTGGCTCCTGCTTTAATCTCAGCTTTGATGCCGCATAGGCCTTTCCTAGCTGATTCCCGCCCTCACCCCCGTTACCCGCCATCTAATTAGAGCTCTCTAAATGTGCTTCAACAGCACCCTTCGTGTCACTGATTGCAATTTGCATTGAATACTTGCCTGATTATTTTTAACGTCTGCAAGTGCCACATGGGTTTAGCCCTGCTCCTGACAAGCACACTGCTGAACTGAGTAACTTCTGAATGAATGAATGAGTGAAGGTCCTACTTGGCACTGTCATCATCCTATCATCAAAATATTTCGAGTCCCTCGGTGTTGCTATCCTTGGCATGCCCATCCCCGCGGGCCGGCAAAACCCTGGAGGGGGCAGCCTTCCAACGCATCGCCGCGGACTCAGCCCCTCCAGGAAGGACTCCCCCCCCCGCACCACGCGGCGAGGGGCGGGTCCGGCGGCGAGGTGTCCTGCTGCCTAGCAGGTTCACGTGTACTGGTGCAGGTGGGGAGGAGGGGAAGGAAGGAGCGCAGCAGGGAGCGCCAGATACGTGGAGGGGAGCGCGGGCGGCGCCTGGCTCGCCTCCGGCCTCGCCGTCGGTCACTGCTTGGGAGCGCGACTTCCTCCTCTGGGGGCCGACGTGCGGGGCGGG
>NW_012114488.1:23157653-23174513 GCF_000951035.1 Colobus angolensis palliatus
GGGAGGAAGTCGGGCTCGCTGCCTGCCACCCGCGGAGTCCGGCTCTGCCCGCGAGGCTGGGGGCGAAGTAGGTTACTGCATTACGTATCGCTCCCCCACCAAACTCCTTCCTTCCCCCTAAACCAGAGAATCGACCTGGCAGTCTCTGCACTTTCTCTCTTCGCTGCCCCCCAGCCCATTTCACGTAGTTTCCAGACTTCCTGACTCTGCTGGCCCCTTGAGAAGTGACCTGACCCCGAGGGTCGCCTTAGGGGACAGCCGTGTTTAGGGCGGGTTCTCTCCAGACGCCTTTTGACAAAGCCGCTCCTCTGCCGGCGCTGGGCCCTGCCCTCCCTGCCGCCGCTCCTCCCGCGCGTAGTGGGAATCCTGGCGTGTGCGGTCGGGGCTCGTGCGGAATGGCCGGGGCACGTTTGCCGAGGTTGGCCTTGGACGCGGGCGAGCAGGCGGTGCTGCCACCTCCTCCCGAGTGTCCTGCTGGCGCCGCAAGTTGGAATCCTGTGGCTTCCTGTGTATCTGGGCGGGAAGACTCTCAGCCAGGCTGCTTTTTCTCTGGAGCTGGTCTTTGACTTGGAGTTAGACCTAATTAACCCACAACCGAGTTTACACTCTTATCTGTCCAGCAGATTAAAGCAGCAACCCCCTTAACCAGCCCTGGGTGTCCCTGTTTCATTCATCCTCATTAATTAGTGTTTTTTTTTTTTTTCATAGCAAGGGCCAGCTTTCTGCCGAGTTGTTTCAGTGTTTCCTCTCCTCCCTTGCTCCTGGCCCTATATGCCTGAGCTTATTTAATGGCTCTGAGTCTATCCGGAATACTTTGACAGCTCCCCCAGCCACCGTGCTTTCTGGTGAAACAACAATCAAGACTAAAACCGGTGCTGGCATTTTTTTTTTCGCTGAACTATGCCTCCATTCTGAAACGTTGATACTCGAGATGTTGGTGGTGGTTCCTAAGTTTATGTGACATACCAGTTTGTTTAAAAAAACAAAATCCCCAAAACCCTGAAGTTATTTTGTTTCGTACTGTAGCACAGTACTAGGCAGACTGTAAAATTATAACAAATACGTAAGATTTTGTTAAACGCGTAGGACTTTTATAATGGATGTTTTAAATATTTTTTTTCCCTCAACTCACTGTTTGAAGGTGCACCTTTAATACTGTATGTCTATGAGAATCATTCCAACAGTATGTTCCTGTACGAATCTGGCCAAAGCTGTCACTTAATCTTTCCCAGTAAAGTTTTAGATTTTGTATGGTCATTCAGGCTGTTAACTGGGCACTTTGTGAGAACAGTTCTCTAGGAACAAGTGTGATTGCTTAGATTCTTTTTAAAAACTTATTATCATTATTATTATTTTTGAGACAGGGTCTCACTCTGTTGCCCAGGCTGCAATGCGGTGGCACCATCTCAGCTCACTGCAGCCTGAACCTCCTGGGCTCAAGCCATCCTCCCGCCTCAGCCTCCTGAGTAGCTGGGACTACAGGGGCATCCCACCACACCTGGCTAATTTTTGTATATTTTGTAGAGACAGGGTTTAGCTATATTACGCAGGCTGGTTTTGAACTCCTAAGCTCAAGTGATCCGTCCGCCCCCGCCCCGGCCTCCCAAAGTGCTGGGACAACAGGCATGTGGTTGCTTAGATTCTTACTGGGCTTCAAATCTGAAACTTTATTGCAGTTGACTGATGGAAGAAGATAGTATCATTGGAGTTTCCATGAAACATCCTATATATTCAGGATGTTAAAAGAACCAGTGAAGGAGCTGGTATTCAATCACACACAAAGAGTAAAGCTTAGATTTGAGACATTTACTGAAACACATCTAGGAATTCCAGTGCTGATACTTCTTGAGTGAAATATCAGTTACTTTGGGATATTATTTTTGAATATTTCTCACATCTGTGATTTTCCCAACTAGCACTTGGTCACTTATTTTTTGAGTTTTCATGGAGTTAAGCATGCACACCTATTTTTAGATCTTGAGATATACTTTTGGCTATATAACTGGATGGTGGTCATAAATGATAGTAGTGCTTTCAGTGTTTAGGAGAGAGCAGCTTTGTCTGTTTTTGGCGAGAAGAAAATAGCAATTTTTGCATTTAAGTTTCATTGTTTTTGTAGTCAGCTTAGCCTGGTGCTTCCTGGTTCTCCCAAGCTTCCCAACCTATCTGAGCTCTCATCTCCCTGGAGATGTATAAAGTTCCCACCCCTTATTTTGAATCAAATTCTAGTGGGTGAAGCTTGGGAATATACACTTTGAAAAAGTTACCTCAGGTAATTCTGATTCTAATCAGCTATGAGACCGTGAAAACATTTTATAATGTTAGGGTTGTGATAAAATGCTACCATCTGTGTTATAAGCAATTTCGTGTTAGACTTTTATTTATTGTGTGGTTTTAGGAAACAAATGCCATAATTTAACCTCAATGTTTATAAGCCTAATCAGTACAATTAATTAAATATTTTTGTGTCAGAGTCTGATGACCCCATAAAGCTATACTGGGTCCTTTGCAGGGCAACTGTTTGCCTATCTGGTGTTTTTCTTGAATTACATTATTAAAAAGGTGTCCACCCCTCCCGTTGTTTGCAGCCAGCCAGGTCCCAGGCATTTGGGTTTAGTGGCCAGAGCTTGGGATTATTTCGGCTCCTTATGCCCTGTTCCTCTGGATCCACTTAACTAAAGGTACATATTTACATAGATTGTTTCACATAATTTTGACCTTTGATAATAAGACATTAAGTTGATCATTAGTTTTTATTCAACTTGTATAAATTCATAGGTTTGGATTTAGTCCAAATTTACTTTGACATAAATTTTTGTAGAATAAAATACGCTTCATTTGTGTAATGAATTTCTGCAACCTAAAATTCTCTGCTTCTCTGTCCACCACAAGATTTGCAAATGGTTACTAGCTCAAGTTTTCCCCCTTGTGATATAAATGAAGAATCAAAATGAGCGCTTGACCTCTGAGGAAACTTCTAAGTATGGATTCAAATCTTGCATACTTAAAAATTCTTCAAAACCCTCTGCCCAACCCTTAATTTGTTATTTAGAAGGTCTGCTGTTAAATCATCTGTCGTTTATTTTGGGTTAGACATAGGATCAACTGATAGATGATGTTTTAGGTGAGTGGCTTTTTCAGAAGTCAGCACAAGTTTATTCAGTCACCTTCTGTACCAGTGTATGCACTTACCCTTCTCTTGTCTCATCTGGACAGCCAGCCTTGTAGACTCTAAGATCCTGAGGGCAGAGACTGGGACTATATAGTCTTTGTCTTCCTAGTATCTGACAAAGGTGCTCAGTGTTCCTTGAGGTGAGCTGAACAATCTCTTTGTGTTTAAGATATATTTTCAAATTACTTCCTAACTAGTGGAAACCAAGTAATAAAGAGCCTGCTGACATTCTTTATAAAGGTGTACATCTGCTGCTTCTACTAATTAATTTTGTTTATCAAGCCCAGCTCTCTTGGCATGCTTATTTCTATATGTAAGGATGCCTTTTAAATGAAAATACAGCAGAAAGAAGGGAACAAGCCAGCAGAACAATATGTACAATATCTTTTGGCTCTAGTAGATATAATTTGTACACTCAGAAACAGTAAGTTATATATTAATATTTCAGAGAGGAAAGAGGTTATATTAAAGAATTCATTAAACAAATCAAGTGATATGTTTAAAGCAGAATTTGAACTCTGAATAATGTCCCAAATGGCTTTTATTAACTTTTCATGTTACAATTTGAACCCTTTAACCTTGTGAAACTGCCACAGACTTGAAAATCATATTAAAAAAAAAAAACCACAACTTGGAAACAAGTAAGGCATCTGACATTTATGAGGAATTATGTCTTATTTTTAAGACACATGGGGGCATTAATTTAATTGCAGCATTTAGCAAAGGTTTTAGTTGTGTTAAAGCAGAAAAAAAAGTTCGTTCTGGGAAATATATCCCATGGCGTTTCAGACGTTTCAGAACTATTTCTATGTGTGTCTTAAAGCATGACGTCAACTCTGTGCATATTAGAGCAATTAGTTATTTTTCTTTATTAAAATAAATCAATAAATGTTAGCTATCTTAGTATTCATTTATTACTATTGATTTGACAAATATTGAGACCTCTTTGTTCTGTCCCCTCTACTGCCCCTCTGACCTCATTTCCTGAAATGCTCCCCCATATTCAGGCCTCTAGCCGTTTTTTTTTTTTTTGTTTTTTTCTGTTTCTCCAAAAGGACAGGCACCATTCTACTTCAGAACCTTTGCACATGCTGTTCTCTCTGCCTGGAATAGTCTTACCCCAAATATCCACAAAGCTTGCTCCTCCTTCAGTGTTTGTTTAGATGTTGCCATCTCAGGGAGAACTTTCCTAACCAGTTGAAACCCTGTCTTCATTCCCAGAACTCCATATTCCCCTTCTTAGCTTTCAGTTTTATCTAGAGCAGGGATCCCTAAGCCCTGGGCCGCAGACTGGTACCTGTCAGTGGCCCGTTAGGAGCCGGGCCACACAGCAGGACGTGAGCAACAGGTGATGGAGCATTACCACCTGAGCTCGCCTCCTGTCAGATCAGCCAGGCATTAGATTCTCATTGGAGCTTGAACCCTATTGTGAACTGCATGTTTGAGGCATCTAGGTTGCCGTGCTCCTTATGAGAGTCTAATGCCTGATGATCTGAGGTGGAGCAGTTTCATCCTGAAACCATCCCCCTCCAACCCAACCCCATAAACGGAAAAATTGTCCTTCACGAAACTGGTCTCTGTTGCCAACAAGGCTGGGGACCACTGCTCTGGAGCACTTACCCTCTTCCAACAAAGTGTATAATTTACACTTTAAATTGTCTGCCTTCCTCCTACTAGAGTATAAGGTCCATGAGGAGTTTTGTGCCTTGAACAGTGACCGTACTGGGAGCTCAACAGGAGATGGGGACTTAGTGAGGATGGGGTAAGAAGGCAGTGAAAACACGATTCCTGCCCTGTAAGACTCAAACCTCACTCTGGTTAAGAAATCAAAACCGGCCGGAGGTGGCTCACACCTATAATCCCAGCACTTTGGAAGGTTGAGGCAGACTTGAGCTCAGGAGTTTGAGACCAGCCTGAGCAACATAGCAAAAACCCATCTCTAGTGAAAATACAATAAAACTAGCCAGGTGTGGTGGTGTCCTGTGGTCCCAGCTACTCGGGATGCTGAGGTGGGAGGATCTCTTGAGCCCGGGAGACAGTGGTTGCAGTGAGCTGTGATTAGGCCACTGTATTCCAGCCTGGGCGACAGAGCAAGACCCAGTCTCAAATAAAAAAAGAGAAGAAATTAAAACCTGGACACAGCGAAGTAATGAAATTGTATGTCTAATCTAACGTTGAATGTAAAAGTCTGAAAGTATGTATGCAAAATAGAGAAATTCATTCTGGCATATTAGAAATTTGGCATTGAGGGTGAAGGGAAAAATAGAGCCAGAATTTCAGACTTTTTTTTTCATTAGACCGAGGAGTAGTTTTGCTTTTTTGCAAACTGAGGAGTCATGTGGATGTCATCTTCCAGATGTTCATTGTCTGCTTTGTATATTAAAAAAAATAGTTGTTTGCCTTACTGGGTGAGGGAGACTTAATTTATGGGAAAAATAAAACAAGCCCATGTGATGACTTCTTACCCGATGTGGAAATAGAGTCATGACTGTGAGCCCTGGTATGCTGAATCTAGAACCAACTGCCAGACTTGCCTTTCAGTGGGAGTTGAAGAGAAGGGGTTTTGAGGGGTTGGAGGATAAGCATTGCAGGATTCCCTAACATCCATGAAAGCAGAGATAAATCTCAGCCTCTTCTTTCACCACTAGCACCCAGTATGGTGCCTGGCACATAGCTGGCTCCAGATAACTAGTTCCTGAGTCAGCGCATGAATGCTGTGGTTGAGGTTTGAAAGAATTGAAAGGAGGGTAATATTCACTACGTTATTTTAAACAGAAATTATATATATGGCTATTGTGGAGCGTTAGGAAACACTGTGCATATATTTAAGAAAATAACTAGGCCGGGCGGGGCGGCTAACTCCTGTAATCCCAGCACTTTAGGAGGCTGAGGTGGACAGATCACTTGAGTCCAGGAGTTCCAGACCAGCCTGCGAAACATGGCGAAACTGCCGTCTCTACAAAAAATACAAAAAATTGCCGGGTGTGGTGGCACATGCCTGTAGTCCCAGCTACTCGGGAAGCTGATGTGGGAGGATCCCTTGAGCCTGGGAGGCGGCTGTTACAATGAGCTGTGATTGTGCCACCATACTCCAGCCTGGGCAACAGAGTGAGACCTTGTCTCAAAAAGAAAAAGGAAAAAGAAAATAACTAAATTCAACTCGGAAAAGAACCGGGAATCTCCGAGACCCTTTTACAGGCAACAGCAGGAAAACTGCCATGAGTGAGGGACTGGCAGTCTTGAGATTAGAGGGAGGAACAAATGATCCCCTGATTTAGACCAGGGGTCCCCTACGGTCTGCTAATGCTTACACATTTAGGGCATCAGGGGCCTACTTCACCTCAAAGACTATTTGGGGACAGTGTCTAGGCATTTGTGACATCAGCACTGTGTTAAGCCATATTGTCGTGTGTGACTTTACTGTTTACTGCCATTTCTACCTGATTTATTAATCTCATTCTTATTAGCTGTTTCCTTAGGAGCTACATGCTGTGTAATAATACACCCAATATTTGCAGAAATGTCTTGTGTCTTGTATATAATTATATATGATTGTATTAGTCTGTTCTGTGTTGCTGTGAGGGAATATCTGAGGCTGGAAGATTTATAAAGAAAACAGGTGTATTTGGCTCAGGTTTCTGCAGGCTGTACAGGCATAGCATAAGCATGTGGTTGGCCTCTGGTGAGGGCCTCAGGAAGCTTGCAATCATGACAGAAGGGGAAGGAGAAGCGCGTGCATCACATAGTGAGAAACAGAGCAAGAGAGATGCTCTTAACCATCCAGCTCTTGTGTGAAGTAATAGCAAGAACTCACTCATCACCAAGGGGATGGTGCCAAGCTGTTCATGAGGGGTCTGTCCCTGTGATCCAGTACCTCTCACCAGGCTCCACCTCCAGCATTGGGGATTGTATTCCAACATGAGATCTGGAGGGGACAGAACATCCAAACCGTATCAACAATAATTTTAGGCTAGGTAGATTTTTTTGTAGGAAAAGCTGCAAAGGATAATATTGAAATAAGGTAACAGCTTAAGCAGCTCTGTGTTACCCCCATACCGCCTCCCTTTTAAAAACAGAGCTGTGCTCGAGCTTCTTTTGTAAAAAACAAAAAAGAATAAATTTCTCTTAGGTTGGAGCTTTCTTCCCTACTTTCCCAATGATCTTCCCTAATGCTTACAACAGAAGCAGAGTAGTTGTGAAACAAAGTAGGGTGTCAATAAATAACATTGTCCTGATATATCATAATCTTGGAAAATGTTACACATAGAACCATTGAGGACATGTTTTGGTTCTATATATTTTTGTAAATACACACACATACACACACACATCCCTATAACAAATACATGTGTGTACACACACATTTACTATTGTTTTTATTAAATATTATGTAGACACAAAATTATGGACTATGAATAAAGGTATACAGAACAACAATAAAACTAATACCTGGGTTCCCCCCTCTGCTACCTAGTCTGTGTATGCTTTTATATTCTGCTTTTTTAAACCTATGTTTTATTGAAAGTTTTTGTTACTTGGAAAAATTCCATCTTTATATTTATTTTAGAATTTGCCTTGAAGTAAACCAAAAACTTATTTCTAAGTCATTTATTGCTATTGAGAAATGTCTAATGGGAAAGTGGAATTTTTGTCTGGGCAAACTTATAATCGATGTGTCTTGTCAGTGTTTTTGTTTTGTTATTCAAATAACTCATACTAAGGGAGTCAGAAATAATTTGCCTATTCATACTTTATTTGAGAAAAGCACATAAGTTTAAATATACTAAGTGTCAGAAAGGTAAGGTGTATTTTTTTTATCCTTCTTTGGTGAGATTCTTCATTTGTATTGAGTGGATCAGGCTTGTTCATTGTTAGACTATTTGGAGTTTATCTTTGTTGAGACCCACAATAGTTTTTATAGTCAGCATCTTCAAACTCAAATTATAACTGCTATTGTGGCCTTTTTATTCAGTGTTCAACATATTTACATTTACTGAAAAAGAATAGTCTTTATTTTCTTTCATCACAAAATTAAAATCCTTGAAAACTAATATATAGCTCCATTTTTGCATTTGAGCACGTTTAGTGGCTGTGCTTAAAGGTGGTGTGTAAATGATTTTTATGAAGCACAGTATTCTTGAAAAACAAAGGAAAGAAAAACTTCATTTCACTATTATTTCTGACAGAAAACAAGACAAAAGGATATTAAAAGTGTGATGTCCAGTTAAATTTGAATTACCAAGGCATAAACTTTCCTACAGCGTCAGTGGATAAACATCTATGCGTTTGTTGCCTAACTTTTAAATGGCTGAGTGGATTTAATTCAGCCTTTTTATTGCTTTTCACAAAAGAAAGTTTACCTCATATGAAAATGTGGTTGATTTCAGCCCAAAAGAGAAAACTGTAGAGACTTAATGACCCGTGGGACCACTGGAACATGAGGTTCTATACTGAATGCTTCCATTCTGAGGATTTTAGAATGGAGGCTGCTTATTTTGAGAATAAAATGAACCAAAGTTTGCCCCCACCCCGCCCACCATTTTTTTGGGATCCCTGGAAAGCTCCGGGCTTTGCCAAGAGACTAAAATAGGAGATGGCCTATTGCAGATAGAGAAATGGCCCTGTACCTCCTGTTGCTGCCAGCTCAGAAGGGTCTGCAAGTCTTTTGAGACTTCAAAATCTGTTAATAAACTAAAAATGTATTAAGGATTTCTTGACTTTTTTCCTATTTCATTTGAATCTCTAAATATTTTCTTGCATAGCCACAATGTAATGAGCACACCTAAGAACACTAATAGTTGTTCTTTAATATCATCTAATACTCAAGTCATATTCACATTTCCCAAGCTGACCTAAACATGTCTTTTAACCTCTGGTTTGTACAAACAAGGATCCAAACAAGGTCTACATATTAGTTATTATGTCTCTTTAGTCACTTTTAATCTATCGCTGACCCCCACCCACATACTTTTTCTTTTCCTGCAAGGAAACCAGGTTCAGTTGTTCTGTGACACAGCTCACATCCTAAAGTGTACTCACCACTTCAGAGTAGTTTATCTTTTACTTGGTGCACTATCCGTGTATTTCAGTACAAGCCCAAAATCTGACCTAACGACTTGATTAGATTCAGACTGTTTTTGGTAAAAGTACTCAAAGGTGCTATGTACTTCTAATTGTATCACAATAGGGCGCATATATTATTATTATTGTGATTATTGCTTCACTTTTAGTGATGCTCAGAATCACCAGTGACTTTAAGAAGTGATGCATTGATCTCTCCATTATAAAACTGCCATTTCTCTATGACTTACAAGTAATTTTTGGAATGTTAGTTTCTCAATAAAAGTCCTTCCCCATCAACAGTTCACTCTATGGTTTAAGCATCCAGTCACTGTTGTTGCTTGTCCAGTCTGGTTTTTCATACAGACAAATTTTAAACCTCTATCTTCATATGTATTTTGAATCGTTGTATGTTTTTTACATCGAATTTTTTTTTTTTTTTTTTGATACGGAGTCTCGCTCTGTCGCCCGGGCTGGGGTGCAGTGGCCGGATCTCAGCTCACTGCAAGCTCCGCCTCCCAGGTTCACGCCATTCTCCTGCCTCAGCCTCCCCAGTAGCTGGAACTACAGGCGCCCGCCACCTCACCCGGCTAGTTTTTTTGTATTTTTTAGTAGAGACGGGGTTTCACCGTGTTAGCCAGGATGGTCTCGATCTCCTGACCTCGTGATCCGCCCGTCTCGGCCTCCCAAAGTGCTGGGATTACAGGCTTGAGCCACCGCGCCTGGCCTTTACATCGAATTTAATCCCAACAATTCTGAGAGCTATTGAGGGAACTGAGATTCAGCGAAACAATTATTTACCCAAGACACATTTACTTTGTGTGTCCGAAGTGGAACCCAGGCACATACCTTACAATTCTAAATGCCTTGAAATGGTTTCCTGCCCTTTGTGTCCAAGGATACCCGTCATATGTTCCTATCCAGGGGAGAAAAAGTTAGAAAAGAAGTCATGGGGGAACACAGTTTGAGGGGGTTACTTATGCAATTAAGCCTGAAATTCACAGTCTTTGGTTTCTTAGAGGTGATCACATTTGCCACAGAAATACTAAGATTTTTTTAAGTCCCAGCTGGCAGCTAACCATTGCTTTTAGAGCATCGCAATACATCCAGCAGTGCAGAATATGGAATGTGCAAAAGTAGTACAATTTTCAGGACTGGACTGTGATACGAGTTTTATGAGGTTTATTTTTTCTCTCTCATGTTTCATACCTTATTAGATGTATGATAAGATACCATCTGACTCCCTACTGAGATTTGCTATTTTCTTGTCAGTAAACCTTGATTGCTTGTTCCCTGAATATGGTGCGTAAACCTACGCTTGCACAAACCTTCTCATCCTGTTTCTTTGTTTATTTTCCACAGTATGCCCAAGTAATTCCTGAATTGACACTTTTATCCAGGTTTCAGAAATGTCATTTTGGCTTAACTATAGATGCTGGAACTTGTTGTCTGTCCTAGACACATAAATGAAATCTGGAGTGCAAATAAGTATCAGATACAGATGTGTTCCAATTGTAGGAATAGATATTAAAATTAAACCATAAACACTTTTACCGTGAGGATTTTCTTTCACTTTAAAAAATATTCATGGCAATAGACTATATCTTACAGGATCCAATAGAATAGTCACTAATAAGAGCTTTTTGGAAGTGTAGTATTTCCAGACCCTGCATTTTGACAAGATCCCCAGGTGATTCGTTTGCATACTGAAGTGTGAGAAGCAGCACTTTAATCCACTGACACCTTCTTTTACAAAGCATCTTTCAGGAGCTAAGCAAAGTGAACAACCTTTGTTGGAAGTAAAATAGGCACCTCTCATTAGACCTTTCCCTTAACAGTCTAGTAAAGAGTACTTCAGTGATTAAAAAAAGGGGAGGATAGAACTTCTCATAACATAATTTTTACAAAAAAAAAAACCCTCCTCATTAAACATGACTATTTTTCTCATGTTAATTTTGAGACGAAAAGAGTATGACTACAAAAAACTAAATGTCAGTTATGCTGCTCAGCAGTAATGTGAGGTTGGACAATGTCTTAAATATCGCTACCTCAGTTTTGTCACCACTTAGGCAATAGTGGCCTTAGAGCATGTGATTCCATTCCATTGTCTTTGAAGTCAGACTAGTTTCAGGTTAGGATCTGATCCCAGCCCAGCCACATGGGCTGCGTTACTCTGCATCTCAGAGCCTTGACTCCTTCACACACGGAACAGAGATAATAAGAGGGATGTGTGGTGAAGAAAGGGTATTGTGGGCTTGAGTTTTGTTGTATAGGAGATGTCCTATCTTATAAGCTACTGGGTATACACTTTGATGTTTGTGAAATTACTCTTCGTATATGTATATCTATGCATATGTGTGTGTGTATATATATGTGAAATAATTTGTAATCAATTTTTAGAAACTATCATCATCAGATATGGTTGTCATGAAGGCTAAATAAGGTAATATAAAGTCCTTAGAACACTGTGTCTGCTACTTTTTACAATGAATTTCTGGTAAATGCTAGTTTTTAGTAAGGGCCCTTTCATCATTTTATTTTTTTCCTTTCCCAGTTTTTAAAAAACTATTATCTGTGAAAGTGAAGACTCACATCTATGTGCAAAGGAGAAATGTTTACAGTTTTAATTTATAAAACTCAGTTTGACTTTGTCTTTACTTGGTAATATTGGATTTTCTGGACTCCATAGAGAAAAGTCAATATCAGTCTTATACTTTATCTGAATACTGGCAGTATGCATATTTAACATGAAACCAAGGTTAGAAAGATAGCATGTTCTAGTGGCGGGAAAGATTTCTTGACTTACCTTCAGCTGAAGCAGTGGCAGCTTGGATATTACATCAACATCCTGACATTAGTAACAAAGGTCAGCAGCCTCTTTTCTCTGACTTCCTTATTCTAAGCATCTATTGAACAGAGATAAAACAGTTCTCTTAGAATTGTTTTGCTGTACAAACAAGTTTTTTTTTCTTAAAAGTCTTCTTTGAAATTAAGAAACTTCTCTTAACCAGTGTGTCCAATTCGTTGTAGATGCCCACAAAGCACTTATAACTTAATAACAACAGTGGGAAAAGTCTTGCTTTTGAATCGAGTCACATAATATAATTTCAGTACCATTTTTAGAACTCCAGAGGCCAGAGTCCACTTCTCCACATAAGATCTTTAATCCCAGAAGCCCTATCATAGGACGTCTCTGTGTGTCCGACTTGCGAGAGTCTAACCCAGGAGTTTACCAGTATGTCTCACAGAACACTACTCCCAGGAGATGCCCCAAGAGGAAAGAGTTTTCTGGGAAATGCTGTAAACTGCAACATGCATCAGAGCTTCACTGTGCATTCTAAGGGCTTTGAGATGTTCTGTGATAAAGAAAAAGGTGGGATTCTGCAAGCTTACTGACCTTGCAGCTCTTTTGAGGAGGGTGAGGGCATAACCTCGTGGTAAACCGCCCAGACTAGTACCACAGTGTCTACTTCAGGACATGCTGACATAGCAGTAAGTGGGCATTAGATAAATACTGGGAAATGCATTCTAATTAGACTTTCTCAGCGGATGAAAGCACACGCACACAGCCTCATTCATCTTCACCACACCCAGTTATGGTTGGTAATTTTACAGATGAGGAAAATTGATACACACTAGATGGCGGATTTCTTAGGATCATACAGCCAATGGGTAATGGCATTTGGACAAAGTCAGCTAATTAAAAGCAACATTTTTGATACTTTAATAATGTGTAGAATTTTAAGATAAAAGTAGTAGCAGTGAATATATTGAACTTTCACTATATGGTTGCCTCTTTGCTTGATACTTTGCTTTTATTAGCATTCTCCCTTTTAACGCTCATGAAATTGGGCACTATTGTCTTTATATTGCGGATGATGGAATTCAGTTTTACCTTAGAGAGGTAAAAAGACTCACCCAAGGCCACAAAACCAGTGTTAGGCAGGGCTGTGCCAGAATCCAGGTTGTAACCATTATGCTCTGTCACCTCCCAAGTATATGGAAATAATTTATGAATTAGGAAATGATAGGTGTGTCAACTCTCCTCCCCCACATCCACAAGCCTTCTACTAATATTCTGCTTTTCAGCAGAACTGGAGAGTGACCAAGAACTGCAGTGTTCACTGATTTTACATATAGCACATTAAAGAATAGCATTGGCTAGATTTGGGGATTTTTTTCCATTGGCAGCAAATTATGAATCTTTTAAATATTTTAACATGGTAATCATCGATGTCTTTGGACACTGATGGAAGTAATCCCACATTATTTAGGGAATCAGAGAGGAATCATAGATAGGACCTCTTGAAATGATTTGATTCATTTTCATACATTCAGATTGATTTCTTTTAAGTGATACTTTTAGCTGATAGGAATGTTGAAAGTTTCCATGGAGAGACTTTTGACAAATTCCTCGTGTTTCCTTTTATTTTACTTTCAAATGTTTCATCTGCTGAGTCAACAGCATTATCAACCTCATTAGATCACTAGTCATATCATTAGCATCTATTTTATATGTGGTGAGAATAAAGTTGAAAGAGATTGTCAGTTTTATAAAACATGGCCATGTGTTTCTAGTCTATAGCTGTAACTTCTTTCAGCATAGTATTATCTGTATTCCTTTCAGAAAAACTAAATATTTTGAATAATTATTTGGTTTTTTCATTACAAGTTGTTTTGCCTTTGTTCATTCTCACATAGCAACTGAGGCCCTTTTGCCCCTGTTTTTCTTTTGCTTCTGGCAGCATACAAGGTAAAAAGCTAAGCACAATCGACGAGCAAAGTTTCTAAAGCTGAGAATGGAATTAATGATACCTTGGAAAATCGGTTTGCCCTACCATCAGACAAAACTCTGTAATAACTGCAAGCTCTCCTTTGTGGTTGAAAAGATTGTAGTCATCAAGAGCTCACTTGATCTTAGACATGGGAAGAAATTTTCTCACACCCACACATGGATGATTGTATATGTGTTGAGACTTGTTGTAACTTGAATATTAGAAGAGCAAGGATACAACTAATGAAATCATGTTTCTAGAAATGGTTTTACTCTTGTGATATTTTAGAGCACTCTTTCCCAAGTTGCAGGTTGAGACCCATTAATAGGTGATGAAATCACTTCAGTGGGCACAACCAGTATGCTTTAACGAAAACAAAAATGAAGCCTAATAGAATAGGAAATAATCACAGTGCATTACATGTAATAAAATAATTGTATCACTTAATTTTTGTTCATTGTTTATGCATGTGTATGCATATGTGATTACTTGGGGTGTGATAAAAAAAATCTGTGTTCTAACTATAGGCCATAATAATAATTTTTTTAAAAAGCTTGAGTTTTCTGTCTTACTCTAGGGACTAGTTAATAATCAATCTAAAAAGTATAATTGCACTATTCATTTTACTCCACCCAAATCATTCTCCAAGAAGTACAATTCAGTTACAAGTTTTCTTTTAAAGTCTAATCATGCTTTTTAGTATTGCAGAACTTAGTCCATACCAGGTATATCTTATTTTTTGCTTTTCTTTTAGTGGAACATGATTTCTTATCAAAGGGAAGTAGTCTTTTAGGGAAGTTATTGTTTTCCTTTCGTAGTGGATGGAATTAAAGTAGACTAAATAAAGGATTGGCTTGTGTATACAGGCATCTAGGATTTGTTCTAAGCTTATTTAGAAAGTAGCCTGTATATCCACAATTCTTGAATAGCCGATGTTAAAGGCTAAAAGGTAGAGACCTATCCATTAATTTCAGGCATTTGGAGAATAGATACTGAGTCCATATCTCTGTATTTGTACATGTCAAGTTAGTCTCAATAATTTACTTGTTAATATATGTTTCTCCTCTTGACTGTGGACTTCTTGAAGTGAGAACTACAGTGTACTATGTTCCTAGTTGTTTGTTTCCTGAAATTTTAATGACAGTCCAAGACTTCTTCCTATCTGTATTATGAGGCTAATGTTGAAAGTAGCCTTTAGTGTTACAAAGAATGTTAGGTGAACTTGGTAGATTTAATTATATTATTTTTCTGCTTTATATGTATTCATATTATAGAAAATTTAGAAGATAAATGTATAAATAAAATGAAAATCACTTGTAAACTTATACCATAGAAGTAAACGCTTTAAATATTACATATCTATACGTGTACAATATATTCTGTTTTAAAGTGTTTTTATGTCAAATATTCTTCTAAAACATGAGTAACTTCCTTAACATCATGTTGCTTGGAGATATCAGGCTATTCTTTTCTAATTTAGATTGTTTCCAAATGCTCAGAATTAAAATCTGTATACTTAAATTCTATACATAGATCACTTTGGGAGTTCTAAAATATTCATGAATACTTGCACCTTTTTACAGAATCTAAGCTTCATATATCCAGTTTTATTCTTGTAAATTGTTTTGAGGAAGTGGTGGTCAGTGTCACACACCAGCTGTGGCTCCAAACAGACACCAGGATTTAAGCCCATTACAGAGAGACCACCCTGCAAGTATTCTATAGTCGAGAGGAGCTTTCAGTCTAGAAGAGGAGGAAATGATACTTAGTTTAGTCATCATGTGCTTTGGCAAGAAATTACAGTCGAAAGGAAGGAACAGATCAACATTGTGTAGTAGCCACTTTGAAGAGTGGTCAAATTCCGTATGGCAAAACTTCCTCCTCCCGTTTTCATTGCCCGTTCCCCCTATTTTGGTGTTAGATAGGTGGCACTTTACTGTGTCACTGCCCACAACCCTACTTGGAGTTTAGCCATAAGACCATGGTTTTATTTTTTTCCCTTAAAGATGGATCTTTATATTTCTTTTAATTTTTAATATTTTAATTTAATATTTCTTTTAATTTGTAATTTTTAATTTTAATATTCTTAGAACCGTGAGCCCTCATCATTCAACCCTAGCAACCGTCAACATTTCTCCATATTTTTTCATTTATTCTGCTTCTCCCCTTTTTTTCCAGGTATTTTAAGACAAATCCTAGACCTTATGTCATTTCAGCCCTACATATGTCAGTAGGCATCCCTCAAAAAAATGGCATTTTCTTATGTAGCCTCAATACTATTATTTCACCTAATAAAATTAATAATTATCTGAAATTATTTAATATCCCAATTATCTATTTAAAAGATTTTATAAGGTTGGTTTTTCAAATCAGGATTCAAGCAAGTCTCACTTAATTGTTATGGCACATAAGTGTCTTTTAAATCTAAAATAAACACTTCTTTGTGTGTGCCTCTTCATTTAATTCAATCCTGAAGAAACTAGGTCAACTGTATTTCATAGAGATCTTTTTATTGCAGATCTGTTTAAATGCTTTAATTAAAAAAAATTTAGGCCAGGTGCAGTGGCACACACCTGTAATCCCAGCATTTTGGGAGGCCAAGGCGAGAGGATCGCTTGAGTCTAGGAGTTCCGGACCAGCCTGGGCAGCATGGTGTAGCCCCCGTCTCTACCAAAAAAAAAACAATCAGCTGGGTGTGGTGGTGTGCGCCTGTAGTTCCAGCTACTTGGAAGGCTGAAGTGGGAAGATTGCTTGAGCCCCAGAGGTCGAGGGTGCAGGGAGCAGTGATCGTGCCACTGCATTCCAGCCTGGGTAACAGAATGAGACCCTGTCTCAAAAAAAAAAAAAAAAAAA
>NW_012114488.1:23175838-23223687 GCF_000951035.1 Colobus angolensis palliatus
GAAAAAAGTGACACCCTAAGATTTTCCCTTGCTGACACATGTTACTTTAAAAAAATAAAATTTAGAATATGATAGTCACATGTAGGTTGATTCATATAATTGCTCCTTATTTTATTTAACTGTGTTTTCTGGAAAAAAAGTTTTTCTCTTCTTTTATGAAAGGAGAATTTCATAGTCCTAAGAAAAGTGACATTTAAATATTTGACCAGGAGATTTCTTGGTGGCCTGGAGAGGTTGTGTGGTGTTTATATTTAGATGCATATTTGTACTAATTACCCTAGGATTGCTTTATGGGGGTGCTCAAAATAAATGCTTACAAAGGTAGGGCAGGTAATAGAAGTGAGTAACAAGGACCTGGTGAAGGACTAAGGTGTTTGGCTCCTTTCAAGGGACAGCCACTGTATCACTAGCCCTGTGAGAATGCCCGATCATGTGGTTGCCACGTCTTTCAGTTTTTGTTGTTGTTGTTGAGATGGACTCTCGCTCTGTCACCCAGGCTGGAGTGCAGTGGCACGATCTCAGCTCACTGCAACCTCTGCCTCCTGGGTTCAAGCGATTCTCCAGCCTCAGCTTCCCAAGTAGCTGAGATTACAGGCTTGTGCTACCATGCCTGGCTAATTTTTGTATTTTTAGTAGACACAAGGTTTCACCATATTGGCCAGGCTGGTCTCGAACTCCTGACTTCCGGCGATTCACCCACCTTGGCCTCCCAAAATGCTGGGATTACAGGCATGAACCACCACTCACAGTTTGTCCTTCAGTTTTAAAGAGAAACTATAAATTGTATTTTTTTTAAAGCCGACAAATAATTCAGATTTTAAATCAAAGCCCTGTGCACTGTGTGCTCCTGCACAGCATGCTTCTCTCTAGTATCATTTTCATTTAATTCTTGGCAATTTTATGTTTACCAACTGCCAGGGAGCCCAAGGAATTTAACTGTCACCTCAAACTTAACCAGACTTATAACCTTTATCCCTAAACCTGCTCCCTCTCTGGACTCTTTTTGCTGTTTATATTGGCCTCAGTGTTCCAATCATTTCTGGACTGAACAAGGCCTTGGTGTTTTTTCTTCTCTTGTCCTTCCCACTATAATTCCCCAAAACCTGAGTCTGTTGATTTTGTCTCAAGAATTTCCCTGTTTTCTGTTCTCTTCCTTCCTGTTCAGCTACCCCCATTGCTAGCCCGCCTACTGCTTCTCTGATCCAGATTCTGTCCCCATTCTAGTTCCTGTAGCATTGTCCAGCCAGGTTGATCATCTTTTTCTATTACCTCTTTTGTTATCTTCCTACTCCAAAAATTCTATGTATCCTTGTTGCCTACCATGTCAATTTCACTAATTCTGCCTAGATCTCGGAGCTTCATAGTAGTTTTATCTTGGCTGTCTGAATTCCCCCCCTCCCCGGCACTCCTTAACCCATTGGTCCGTTAAGCCAACTCTGCTTCCCCAATTCAGCCCCCTTTCAGGGGCTGCCACGAATCTTGTGGGAATTTCTGGATAATGGGTAGATCCTTTCCCTAGGCCTTGGCTGTTGAGATGACGTAGATTCTGGAGTTTTTAAATTTTTTTTTTTTAATAAACCTCTATTACCATTTGGCCCTGACACCTCAAGGCAAGAAGGAAGTGGAATAAAGGAAGACTCCAGGCGTATCCAACTCTAATTGGGTCAGAGGCTGGGAGGGGAAGAAGGCTGCTTTGAAGTCCTCAGATTCCCAGTATACCCAAGTTGAGGCTTCTCCATCAGAGACTTTGGGATGGAGAGGTCTTATTTTACTACCTTTGAGAGTCCCTACTTCAGCAGCTTTCTGCTTCTCTCCCTCCAGCTGAGACCAGAAATTTTTGCTTTGAAACGTGAAGCTATACTAACCACAGGCATTTTGCAACCTAAATGCAGCGTATGCTCATTCTCCTTGCAGCCCACCTAGTTGTGCATGTCCTTAGATAGCTGTGTGATCGACTTGGTCACTTTAATCAACTAGAACAACTTGTAGGTTAATAGGTGAACTTCCCTATTCAGAAAAGTCTTCAGATAAACAAGACAAAACAATGTCTTGTTTTGATGAAATGCTGGTTATTTGCTGAAACATTCTTTCTTGCCTCTCTCCTTTGCATTCTGTTTAGACCCCTGATGTATATAACACATAACACCTAGAATTATAGTTATCTGAATGTGTGACTATTTGCCGTTTTATTCTGAGTTCTATGAGGTAGCAAGGTGCTGCTTGTGTGTTCCCAGCTTTTAATACCATGTCTGGTTATGAAAAGCACTCAACAGAGTAGATCCTTGACATTTTCTGATTGTACATCCCAAGTCTATGAGGAACCTTAGAATCTGTGACTGTCATTAACTACGACATACATTTCAAATGATTATTAGGCCCAGTCCCCAACTAAATAACTTGCAGCTAAACCGAATTATGTCAGCTTAAGCCTCAGATTCTAACAGGAGCATTTTCTGTACTTTATCTCATTTAATCAGCACAACCACCTTCTACAGGGAGTAATATTTTTTCTCCATTGTGAATTATTATATGACATCGAGTTTGGGAGTGGCTTGGCAAATGCATGCAAGGCCTGCTGAGCAAGTTTGGATGGGTGAATAGATAGATTATTAGAAAAAAATACTGATTAAATGATTTGTTTCCTAACGGCTTTCCATTCTAATATGTGAAACATTTTGATCAACAAGAAGATAAAACTGGAAAACAAGAGATGAAATAACAATAGATACTGTTTAATAATTCAATCTTCTTTTTTGTTTTTTGGTTTTCCTTCTCCCCTCAAACAATAAAATACATAACTTGGAGATTGTACTGGACTCTCAGTCCTCAGTAAGAATTAATTACCCTTTCTTATTTTATTCTCCCCCTGGTTTTTTTCTTTACCAGGTGATGGCTGTGGACACCTAGTGACTTATCAGGATAGTGGTACAATGACATCTAAGAATTATCCCGGGACCTACCCCAATCACACTGTTTGCGAAAAGACAATTACAGTACCAAAGGGGAAAAGACTGATTCTGAGGTTGGGAGATTTGGATATCGAATCCCAGACCTGTGCTTCTGACTATCTTCTCTTCACCAGCTCTTCAGATCAATATGGTAAGAAAAGAGACCTGGGTTTCTCTGGGAATCAAAATTTTCAATATTTGCGGAGAAGGGCAAGGAGTGTGTTAATGAACACTATATCCCGAGGAGATTAGAAGAGAAACTTGCTTGTGTAAGCTCTTGGGGGGAACTTAGAAGAATACATTTGCTTCATAAGCTGAAAGAGCAAAAGACATCTAAGGAGATGTGAACCTTGTGTGTGTCTCAGAACCTTTGTTTGAGTGTCAGTGCTGTTGGGGAGAGAATTGGAGATACGTGACGTTTGGTAAACCATCTACAGTTCATTATTCATTTGACAAATATCTGCTGAATAGAACAGTGACTGTGTGTCAGGAACTGGGATGTAACAGTGAAAAAACAAAGTTCCTCTGTGGAACTTGCATCTGCGGGGAGAGGAAGGCAGAAAATAAGCAAATGCATCTGTAGTATGCGAGATGGTGAGAAAGAAAAGGAATAACGAAAACTAAGGCATGCAGAGGTGATGTAGAGCCTGCCTTTGTTTTTGTGCCACTTCCAATGGGATGCTAGGGAGGCATCATCAGTAAGTGGACATTTGAGCAGAGACCCAACATGAGGTAAGGGAATGGACTGGTTAGGTATGACTGGGTTCAGAGTTTTCTGGGGAAGAAAACGGCAAGTGCAAAGGTCAGTTTCCTAAGTAGCCTTTGAAATTTAGTGTTTTGTGCTTTGAGATGTGCTGTTAGCCCACTGGAACCTGAAATCACAGTCACAATGACCCTTTGATTCTAAGCCCAAGGAAATTGGGCAGTTTGAAAACGATAACAAGATCTTGCATACATTCTTTTGAGTATAGAGATTTTGTGAAATTCTCTGTGCACACAACTTTAAAAATGATACAAGTTTTAGGTAAAATCCTGTCTGCCTGCTAGCTCTACTGATAATTTCTCAAACACTCACAGCTTTCTCACCTGTCTTGACCTTTGCACCCAGAGTTGCTTCCTCACTCCTACTGCCTCTTCCTACAGTTTAGAAGCCCAGACAAGCCCTGTGACGATTCAGAGATATAAACCAGCTCCCATGGGATAAAAAGATCTAAGATTGTTTTTTCATCCCTAGGAACATTGTCTGTTTAATGATGGTTGAGTTACTCTGACAGAGTCAAGATGGTAATTTCCATATAATTGTTGGTAACTTTTTCACTGTAGTTTGACTCAAATGGGCAGGATGACACTTCCAGGGATGCTGAAGGCCCCTGGGAACACTTACTGTTCCATTACCTCTGGTAATCTGATGTGTATTAACTTATGGAGCCATTTGTCAGGGAGTCCCTCAATAACCAGGAGGTTACTTTCAGATTTTGAGGAGGGGGTGAGTGTCAGAGATGCAGTGTGAAAAGTGATGCAGAGTGCTGCAGGGCCGGTAGCAGCTTTTCCACACGGGTCTCTTTGGGGAAGCATCTGCCTTGCCAGGAAGATGAGCATTTAATTCCACCTGCTGACATAACAGTGGCGGAATCATTCTGTTGCATAAGACTGTCACGTCAGAGGCTGAAGTGAGAGCAGCTAAGGGAAGCAAATCCTCCCAAAGCAGGATGTGGAGAATGGATGTGGCTTTCCCACACCAGGGAGTTTCCTCCATCATCTTTGAGGTATATTCATAAATATACACAAAGGCAGCAAAGGTCAGGGGTGGTGGCTTATGCCTGTAATCCTAACACGGAGAGGCCTAGGAGGAATGATCGCTTGAGCTCAGGAGTTCAAGCAATCCAGCCTGGGCAACATGGTGAGACCCTCATCTCTACATTATAAGAGAAAAAAGACAGAAAATAATGGAATTAACTACATATCTCAAGCTAGCTTGCAAGGTGATCATGATCTGCCTCCTCTTTTCTAGATTCTTGAGCTTTCAAGCTTAGATGTGTCACTAGAAAATGAATAATGAATTGCAATTCATTCATAGCGATAAAGTCAAGTAATTTTTCTCCTTGAATTTTTTTCTGTATAAATTGAATGTTTGTCTTTTGGAAATAAAATGTATACTCATTATAGAAATAAATATATTCAGTGCCTATTGTATGCCAGGCACCTGCTTGGCTCTTACATATACTGTCTAGAATCCCCTAATCCACCTTCCAAGGTAAATAATCAATGCCTTCCACAGATAGGGAAACTGAGGCACAGTGTGATTAGTTTAACATGCCCAAGATCCCAAGAGTGTACAATTGGGGTGAAAGATTTATATCTGTGTCTCTGTGGCTGCAAGACACCTACTCCCACTGCTGTTGTCTCCTGGTTTCACCATCACCAAAAAACCACATTGCACTATCATTCTTCCTGGGTGGACTAGCCCATTATTACATTATGCGGCAATTTCATCTAAAAGACAAGAAGTAGGTAGTATTTTTGAGGATGTGCTTAAGATAAACTATGTAATGATGCTCAGAATTTCTCTCTTTTGTGGCTACTTTAAAGATTTCCGGTAACCAAAAACACTAACCCGACCTATATTTTAACGTAGTTAAATAAACCCCTGGTCTGTTTGAACATCCTCCAGGAATGCAGAAGGAGGAGGAGAAAGAAGTGCTTTGTCTTTCAGGCCAGCTGTTGCCCAGCTTCCTGGAAGCGTGGAAGGGTGGGAGGCAACTCTGCAAGCTGATGTGGCCACAGGATCTGGCCTGGCTGCGGAAGCAGAGCCCTAGTGCCCTTGCAGACTCCCAAGGATCTAGAGCTATATTGCCTGAACCAGTGAGAGAGGGGAATGTCTGCTGAAATTCAGCAGGGAGAGAATGCATGTTATGGAATACCACCTTTAATTCCAAAATATGATGGCTTCTAATGATTATATGTGTGGCAGAAACAGCAGAGTCGTTTTAGTTTATCCTGCCCGATATTTTTTATTAACCAACTAATTGTTAAAACCCACTGCCAAAGGATTTTAAAACTTAAAACTATCAGAATTTGAATATGGAGTAGATGTTTTGAAAAAGAATAATGTTTCCTGGCATTAATGTTTGCAAGCTCTGCCAAGAGTGGACATACTTGTGATTACACTAACCATTGTGAATATGCTAAAGTTGTATAGTGTTCATCATTATGCAGTTAATGTTTAATGGTTCCCCACCATGTCAATTTTGTTTTAAATATTTGGTTTATATACTTTGGGTATTTTGATAATTCACATTCTTGCTAGCAAAAATGCGTTGTAAACAAGTGTAAACACCCACAACAACTTTCACAGTAATCTGGCAAAATATGCACTTGATCTCACTGTTTCTTAATACAGACAAAATGGGATTATTCTTCTTCTGTTTGTCATATGATTACGGCTGATCTTTCAGATTCAAGAATCCATTAGAAGAATGTACTTGTATGCCTATGACTGAATTAAGACACTAAGATATGTGTGCTATTAATATTATGCTGGTCAAAACAAAACAAAAAAATCTTTAAGAAGTATCATACTTTTCTTAGTAGACATCATTTTCATTATAGCTAAGGGAATTCTAGGTTTTTGTTTAACAGACCAAAGTAACTGAGACTCCCTTTGAAAAAATGCTAATATCCGTTTTCCAGTCTGTGGTCCAGTTCAGGATCATAAAGCAGTTATTTGTCCTGACTTCTCAGTCTTCCTTTATCTTTTGAGAATACTGACCAGTTATTTTACAGAATGTCTGTCAATTCAGTTGGTTTGATGTTTCCTCGTGATTGAATTCAGATTATGTATTCTGGGCAGACATAATACTACTACTTTTTAAAGAAATCTTTAAAAGGCTTGCTTATGACAGTTCCTAACATTAGAAATTATGAGGTCATGTGTCCCTTCAAGAAGTGAGAACTAAATCTGCATTAAATTTCTTTGCTTCCCTCTTGACTATTTGATTAAATGACTCTTCTTTTTTCAATCAAAACTGCATTGATTTTTAGGTTATTTCAAGCTGAAGTGTCTTCCTGGAGGAGTTCTTTGTTCTTCAGAGAGGCTCATGTAATACGAAACTTTGAAAGGACTCAAATATAAGGTGTTGCCTTTTTGTAGAAGACAATTTTGGAGAAATCTGGGCACATAAGGTAATAGAAAGTTGATTAAGGTGCCTACCCAGGCTGTTCTAGGATTGAACACACTTTGAAACCTGGAATTTGAAGATTCAGACAAGTAGTTTATTAAAGAACATCTCTTTAAATTTAAACATATTGTATAAGACATTTAAGATGACTGCCTTGGTCCTGTTCTCAGTTCCCCCCACCCTCATTTTACATATATGTGGTAAAATAGCAGGAGGTTAGTTATATAAAACACTGAAATATCTTAAACTTTGAGGAAAAATGGCTGCTGATTCAGGCGTTATGTCACTAATATGCACAAATTTAAAATATTAAATACATAATGTTGTATTTATTTAGAACACTGAAGAGGGAAGGCTTTGCATTCATACTGAAGATACTACTGTTAATTTTACAGCCCTTTAGTGACCATGTAACCTTGACTTGCCCTCTGGGTAAATTCCATTTCTAGTCTTGCTGACTAGAATGGACTTAGAGAGACTGGAATATTCATTCAGAGGTTTGTTTTTGCCCCCACTGCCTGTAGGGGCCTCAGAGAAGGGCATTTCTGTTTTCCTGATCTTTCAAGAAGGTTGAGTCTGAGTTTTCCCCTGAAAGGTGACCTCCACACTGGATGGAGTTCAGGGTGGTTTGGGGACTGCCTGAAGAGCTGTTGGAGCAGTCTTGGCAGGAACCAGACACTGGCCAGTCTTCATCGGCATCTCAGGGTCTCAAAGGAGCTTGTTCTGATGGAGACTCTAGACTTTCCCACCTGGATCAGTGTGGATCAATAAAACCAGGCTGGCCTTGAAAATGGATTGAAATTTTTGTTGCTGCCTCGATATTACACTTGTGTTTAAGAGCGCAAACTCTGTAATTAGACTCCCTTGCCTCAAATTCCTGCCTACTCACAGGTGTGAGCCACCACGCCTGGCCTTTACTGCTTATTTCTAAATTGCTTGACCTTGAGCAAATTATTTAACCTTTCTGTGTCTCTAGTCCCTCATATTTAAAATGGGCAGGCCAGGTGCGACGTCTCATACCTGTAATCTCAGCACTTTGAGAGGCTGAGGTGGATGAATCACTTGAGCTTAGGAGTTTGAGGCTAGGCTGGACAACATGGCAATCCCCCGTCTCTACGAAAAATACAAAGATTAGCTAGGTGTGGTGGTGCATGCCCGTAGTCCCAGCTACTTGGGAGGTTGAGGCAAGAGGATCACTTGAATTCAGACGATCCAGGCTACAGTGAGCCATGATCGTGCCGCTACACTCCAACCTGAGTGACAGACGGAGACACTGTCTCAAAATAAAACAAAATGGGCAAAATAATAGTATCTACCACATATAGTTGACTGCCACACTTATATATGACTTTAAAGAACGATACCTGGTACATAGTAAGCACTTAGTAAACGTTAGCCATTATTACTCCTCCTCCTCCTCCCCTGTCCTCTGCCCCTCTACTTTACTCTTCCTCTCCCTCTTCCCAGCCCCCTCTTCTTCTTCCTCCTCCTGAGTTGTCTTGCATACTGTTTATTGTTTGTCTAAGATGCCCCTTGTTCCCTTCATAATACCCTGAGCACTCTCTGTTCACAAAACAGAGGCTGAGCTCCAGCAGCACACCCTACCCTACTCCTCCTGGTGGATTCCTGGTAATCCAAGAGTTTGCCCAAATCATGCCAAGCTGGTGGCAAGGGTTCACTGAGCCAGAACTAGCTCCATAAACAGATTTTCTGCAGCCTCATGAGATGAACAGAGAACACATATTCTCCAAGCAACAGTATATTCAGTTTGGCTGTTTTATTTACTTCTCTGCCACTGCCAGTCTACGCCTTTGCATCTTTTTCTCATTGAAGGACCTCTTGATTTTTCTCCTCTCTGCTTTCAGCAGTCTCAATTCCTTCCGGGCCATTTAATGTTGTGTAATTAAATACAGTTGCAATAATTTCTTTCCTTATTTCAAAAATTGTTAATTGTGCCCCACCATCTATAGAAACTTGCTAGCTTAGCGTTGACGCACCGTCTTGCTTTCTTCTTCACTCTCATTTCTAGCCTCATTTCTGAGTCCTTCATCTGCATGCTGTTTCCCAAATGCATCATACAGTTTCATGGCCTAGTACATTTTTACAGTCGTTGATGTTATTCCTTCCATGCCCCCCTCTTTTTCTTCTTTTCCTGCTTTTTCTGTCTCTTCTAATACACACACAGCCACACACACATGTAAAAGTAAACCCTTCAAGTTTCAAATTCAGAGCTGTCTGCCTTAGGACCTTTTCTAATGTTCATCAGTTTGTCCCTTTTCTGTGCTCATGTTCTCTTTCTAAAGTTTCAGTAGAGCATCAGTTTCGAGTTGGGATAATTATTTTAGCTTCTGTGTCAGATATAGGGTGCCCTGAGCCAGGAATTACATTTCATTCATCCTGTTTTATTCACCTGTTATTTAGTATAGTCTTACAATTGCAGATGCTCAGTCAGTGTTCAAGGACTGAGATTATAAGTAGCTTGATTTTGGCAAACATATTAAAAAATCTGGGTTTTTACAAAAGATAAATTGGAGTGTCAGTATTCACACTGTAGGGAAATTTATACTAAGATTCTTCTATAAACATTCCCTCTGCATTTAAAGAAAGCTTTGGTTTACATAAAGTTTTAAAACTATGCTTATTATGTGGAAAAGACCAGGTAATGATATGGAAGGTGCCTATGAGTGAGCATTCAACTATGTGCAATGCACTGGGCTTAGTACCTTAGCATTACTAACTCATTTAACGCTTATAACAGCCCTGTGAGACAGCTCCTGTTACCAACCTTTACACATAAGGAAACTGAAGCTCAAAAAAAGCCAACTAACATGCTTATAAGATCACTTAGCGGGACCTGGGATTCAAGTCTGGGCGTTTGAGGCCCTGCTCAAATAAGCACTGCACCATCCGATTCAGTGTTTGTGTTGAAAGCCATCTGGTCTGCAGCTTGTGCATAAGACCTGAGTTGTAATTCTTGTTCATCACTTGCTGGAAGAAATGGAAACTTCTCCAGGCCTCCCCACAGGAGTATCCGGAGAATAAAGTGGGAGTCTGAGAAATCACTTACATAGAGTTCCAGTATAAGTTTAAAGTTCAAAAAATGTTTCTTAGTCAAAATGCTAAGAGGAGGCGTGGTGGCAGTGACAGAAAGAAACTCTTTACTATAGGATCCTAATTGTAGTCAGTTAAATTGGTTGTGTTCTGCGTAATGATTTGTACCAGGAAGTTCAAAAATTGTTCTCCTACATTTTCTGTACCTCCACTTCCAGTCACTGTTTTTTTAAGCTTTGTCAGTGACTTACAAGTACAATGATGTGAAGTCAGCTGTTAATGTTTGTGGTACACTAGGAATGAGAGAAATAGGAATAGTTGGAAATAATACTAAGTGTTCAGACTCCTAATCACAACAAGTTTCTGCATGTCGTTTTTTAGAATGATACCTATCTGACATACTGCAGTGAGATCGACTCATCACATCTTATCTGTTGAAGTTTTTTAAATCCCAAGGAGGGAAAAGCCCAAGATTGACGGTCTCAGTTTTACAAATGGTCTCTATGTCTCTCAGACGTACTATGAAGTAGAATGAAAAATGTTTATGTGACAGTCTCAGTTTTACAAATGGTCTCTGTGTCTCTCAGACGTACTATGAAGTAGAATGAAAAATGTTTATGGCTTTTAAAGATAAAACAAATAGACTTCAAAGAAATGTCCAGCTCACAGAGACTTGTTTTGGGCTGCAAACACCCTAGAAGTGCATCCTCCCTCTATAGTTGAGGCTACTTTGGTGGAAATTATTGAGAGAGACTGCTTTTTCTTTGTTTTGTTTTGCCTTTTATGCCAAGATAGAATTCAGAAAGAATCTTGAACGTATAAAACGTTATATCTGTTATATCAACCAGAATGCTTTACTCTAGGTATTTTTTTTAACACAACCATAAGCCTCAAGGAGAAAAAGCTATTGGGTTCCTCCTCCTCTTTCCCCATAAATACTTCCCTGGAAACTCACTGTGATTCAGTTTCAGTAATTGCCATCTTTCATTGGGAAAGAAGTAATGGCTTAAGTGGGTAGTGAACTCCCTGCGTTGACACACTTCTTGACCTGGGTCCTGTAGCCCCAAGGAAAGCTGCACCTTTGTCTAAGAAGCCGCCTGGTTCATTTATCATCTGTCACTGATTTTTGTGCGGGAATGAGAGACCAAAATTCTCCAGGGATACTACTTACTGTTACGTGACTATGGTTTTAATGGCACAGTCCAGGAATATCCCTTTTTTATGCTAATTTCTCTCCTTTTCAAAGAAAATGGCCTTGACAATTCTGTAATTTTGTACAATGACCCTACTGCAATTAGCAAGCTAGGACAAATCTGCGATTTGACGGCATCAGAGAAACACATCGAAAATGGACACAAATCTAGTGGTGTTTGCAGCTTCAGCATTTCTAGAGATTGTTTTATCAGCACACCTCTGAGCACAGATCTGGGCCACGAGGAATACCACTTTCCTGGCAGCCAAATATTCCATGTGGTTGGCTCCACCCACATGTACTCCCAGGGAGGGTCACTTAGGTCAATCAAGCATGTTCTTATCTGTCATAAGAAAGAATTGTGTGCTTCAGATGATGCTGCAGAAGGTTTACAAGGGTTTGCTGGAGGTTTTGTGTTGTTGTTGTTGTTGATTTATGACAGATCTTTCAGGAGTTAGGTTTTTATTTGATTTCTCAGTGGTTTTTACCACTGGCAGTATGGTAGTTAAAAAAAAAAAAATCAGAAATAATGCTACTAAGAGAAAGAGGTGTCTTTATTTCTCTAATGGCATACATACTGTTTTTTAAACATGTCCCTTCTATAGATAAAACAATAATTTAGTTTTATCAGTTTTAAGATAAAAACCTTATACTCATCTGAAGTGACTTGGAACAGTTTTTAACCAAACCATCATTGCCTTGTAATGTCCAGAGTCTTGGGCACACAGTCCAGGAGAATAGAGAAGTACTATATGTTGCTGTACAGAGTGTCAGATTGCCAGAGAATCAAGAGGATTTCAGACTTGGCTTGTAGCAGACAGTTTATTCGTCCTTGTAGGACAGCTTTCTTTTATTCACACATGGAAAGATAAAGGGTTTCCCTTGCAGCTGCTAATGAAATAGTAGGCCCCAAACAGGGAATGTGCTGAGAGGAACTGGCCTAGTGTGCTCAAAGAAGGCAATTCCTCTAGTTCCTGGCCCTTCATTCCCTTTGTCCAAGGAATCAGCCCATTGTCTGCTGAAGTCTCCTGTCTGGTGCCAAATGCCACAGGGCTGTTCCATTTGGTATCTCTGATAGTTCTTCTCACAATATAGGGCCGCCAGTTACATTCCACAAAAGATAAAAGTTTTTCTTTTTTCCTGATTTTTCTGCCTACTTGATTAACTGCTGTGCCCCAGTGTGATGGGAATTTGTGGCTGCAAAGTAAGATGGAACCTGCCTTGCAGACAGACAGATAGAAGTGAGAGAATGTAGGAAGTTAGATGGCAAGTCCAAGTGCTATAAAACACATAGGACTGCTGGTTCTGAAGCAAACATCCATGCAAAATTGTGTGTCCTATTTTTAGGGAGGGGTTGGATTTCAGTCTGACTGAACTGAAGTACGTTTGCCAATCTAAACACTGCCTGAGCCCAAGAATATAACCACAATCAAAGTTAGAAGTCACCGAGCTCTCATGTAGATTTCCAATGAAACTGTCTTTGTAAATATTTAAATATAGGTGTAGATCCTTTTTAAAAGTCAGGAGACCTTTGGAGAGGACCAACAGTGAAGTATATCACGTGGGCAGGGGTGAGTGGAGAAAGATTTTCTTTTCAGAAGACGAGAGAGAATCCTTAAAGGAGTCTGGCGGAGCACTGAGGACATTGCTTAGGACAGACTCCCAGGGTCTTCCCATGGTTTCCCATTAATTATTTTTCCCCTCACTGCTATCATATTTTTCCATTTTTCTCTCTTGCCTTTTAACTCTAGGAATGTCATTGTTAACTTCTAGTCTATGAAAAGGAATTTTCATCTGTCAGACCTTGAGGCAGGCAATAATTGGGATGTTTTGCCATAGGCAATACTACAGCCAGTATTCAACTCCTGTCCCCGACGCTGAATTAAAACTCACTATTCTGATGTTTGTAATCATGATGAAATGATCAAAATAACTCTTCAGGCCAGGCACTGTGTCCCATGTCTATAATCCCAGCACTTTGAGGAGGCTGAGACGGGAGGATTGCTTAAGGCCAGGAACTTGAGACCAGCCTGGGCAACATAGTGAGACCTCATCTCTACATAAAATCAAAAAATTAGCTGGACGTGGTGGCACACACCTGTAATCCAGCTTCTTGGAAGGCTGAGGTGGAAGGATTGTTTGAGTCCAGGAGGAGCTGTGATCACACCACTGCACTCCAACCTGGGTGACAGAGAAAGGAGAAAGACCCTGTCTCAAAAAAAAAAAGAAAAAAGAAAAATATCCTCTCAATGATGATATTTATACAGAGAGGGTATCTCCTACCCCCTCTAGAATGTAGTTACAATTTTGCAGCACAGTAATAAAAATATGAAAGGGACTGATGTCTGTGTGGTAAGGGTAATTAAAGGGGTATGTGTTTACATTTTCCTTCTTTGATCTGCTTCCAGAAATATTTACATGCTTATCATAACTGGGAGGATGAAACCAAATTAGTGTTTTACTATATTTATATGTTTTTGGTCTAGGAAATCATATATATTGCACAACTTAGTAAGATGGTATACACTCTTATTTGTGTAAAATATGTATACTTTCCGCAACTTCTTTCAACTGTTTCATGAAATCTAAAAAAAAAAAATCTAAACAAGTTCTCACTGATAATCAATTTAGACTTGCTTACCTTACAGTTTGTGTTTTGTGCTTTTTTTTGTTGTTGTTTGTTTGTTTGTTTGTTTTTGAGATGCAGTCTTGCTCTGTCACCCAAACCAGAATGCAGTGGTGGGATTGTGGCGCACTGCAACCTCCACCCCCCAGGTTCAAGCAATTCTCCTGCCTCAGCCTCCGGAGTAGCTGGGATTACAGGCACCCACAACCATGCTCAGCTAATTTTTTTTGTATTTTTGGTAAAGATGGGGTTTCACCATGTTGACCAGGCTGGTCTTGAACTCCTGACCTCCTGACTCCTACCACCTTGGCCTCCCAGAGTGCTGGGATTACAGGCATGAGCCACCGTACCTGGCCACCTACAGTTTTCATTAGAACTCATTGGAATGCTATAGAAATGTAAGGAGAGATTACTATCATCATCACCATTTGGGGAGGGGTGTATTAGTGGGTTAATATAAAAAATGTGATTTGAAAATATTCTAACTTATTAAAAGCAACAAGTTACAGTTACTTCATAATATTCACCCTTAGGTTTACAAAGCAAGTATCTTCACCCCTCTTGTCTGTGCAAAGAACAGAGGAATTTCAAGCATATCTAAAACAAACAGAATAAGTTGGAAAAGTCAGGTATAGCTATCTGACTCACCTTAACTTTGCAAAAATGCTTATCATTCTACTTATTTAGTCTGCATTGCCTATCTGCAGACACTTCTCTTCCTGACTTCTGCATAGTATTTCAAAGTGACAAGATTAAAAATATTTTACGAATCTCTTAGTTGAATTTGGCTTTTAGAAACTCTTGTAAAAAGAGCATTTCTATTCAATTCAAACAGTTTTTGGGAGGCTGTCACCTGCCAGGTACTATACAGTCTGTTGGAGATAAAGGGATGGATATAAAAGTTCCTTGCACTATGGAACATAGTCTAAAGAGAAAATAGGTATTACTTATTTTTTAATATATTCATTTATTTAACAAGCACTTATATAACTCTTAGTATGTGCTAGGTACTATTCTAAGTAATTTGAAAGTATTAACTCATGTAAGTAATTACATATGATGAGTGCTTCTAAAGAGGGAAGTGAACGTTTTTGTTTAGCTTTCACTATAATTTAGTAATAGGAAATGCTAGAAATTTGGCATGTGAGGTCAAGCATATAGCATTTCTTTTCTTATTCTATCACATCTTCAGAATGTGAAACTTGGAACAGAGAGAAATTGGATCCTTGATACCAGGAGGGCAATGCTTAGTTGTGTAATGATCTTCCGACTCTTCAGCAAGTGTATTAGTCCATTTTCATGCTGCTGATAAAGACATACTTGAGACTGGGCAATTTACAAAAGAAAGGTTTAATTGAACTTACAGTTCCACATGGCTGGGGAAGCCTCAAATCATGGTGGAAGGCAAAAGCCACATCTCACCTAGTGGCAGACAAGAGAAAAGAGCTTGTGCAGAGGAACTCCTTTTTTAAAAACCATCAGATCTCGTGAGACTTATTCACTATCATGAGAACAGCATGGAAAAGACCTTCCTCCATGATTCAGTCACCTCCCACCGGGGCCCTCCCACAACATGTGGGAATTCAAGCTGAGATTTGGGTGGGGACACCCAAACCATATCATTTTGACCCTGGCCCCTCCCAAGTCTCATGTCCTCATATTTCAGAACCAATTATGCCTTCCCAACAGTCCCCCAAAGGGGGACTCATTTCAGCATTAACTCATTTCAGCATTAACTCAAAAGTCCGCAGTCCAAATCTCATCTGAAACGAGGCAAGTCCCTTCTGCCTATGAGCCTGTAAAATCAAAAGCAAGTTAGTTACTTCCTAGATACATTGTGGGTACTGGCATAAGGTAAATACAGCCATTCCAAATGGGATAAATTAGCCAAAACAAAGGGGCTGCAGGCCCCATGCAAGTCTGAAATCCAGTGGGGCAGTCAAATCTTAAAGCTCCAAAATGATCTCCTTTGACTCCATGTCTCACATGCAGGTCACGCTGAGGCAAGAGGTGAGTTCCCATGCTTGGGCAGCTCCGCCCTTGTGGCTTTGCAGGGTGCAGCCTCCCTCCCCACTGCTTTCACAGGCTGGTGTTGAGTGTCTGCAGCTTTTTCAAGTGCAATGGATCTACCATTCTGGGGTCTGGTGGCCCCCTTCTCACAGCTCCACTGGATGGTGCCCCAGTAGGTACTCTGTGTGGGTGCTCTGACCCCACATTTCCCTTCTGCGCTACCCAAGCAGAGGTTCTCTATGAGGGCCCCTGCAGCAAACATCTGCCTGGGCATCCAGGCATTTCCATATGTCTTCTGAAATCTAGGTGGAGGTTCCTAAACCCCAATTCTTGATTTCCATGCACCCACAGGCTCAGCACCACATGGAAGCTGCCAAAGCTTGGGGCTTGCACCCTCTGAAGTCATGGCCCGAGTTCTGTGTTGTCCCCTTCCAGCCATAGCTGGAGCAGCTGAGACACAAGACACCAAGTTCCAGGCCACACACAGCACAGGGACCCTAGGCCTGGCCCAGGAAACCACTTTTTCCTCCTAGGTCTCTGGTCTGTGATGGGAGAGGCTGCCTTGAAGACCTCTGACATGCCCTGGAGACATTTCCCCCATGTCTTGGGGATTAACATTTGGGTTCTTCATTACTTATGTAAATTTCTGCAGCTGGCTTGAATTGCTCCTCAGAAAATGGGATTTTCTTTTCTGTTGCACTGTCAGGCTGCAAATTTTTTGAACTTTTATGCTCTGCTTCCCTTATAAAACTGAATGCCTTTAACAGCACCCAAGTGACCTCATGAATGCTTTCCTATTTAGAAATGTTTTCCGCATGATACCCTAAATCATCTCTTTCAAGTTCAAAGTTACACATATCTCTAGGGCGGGGTCAAAATGCCACCAGTCTCTTTGCTAAAGCAGAACAAGAGTCACCTTTGCTCCAGTTCCCAACAAGTTCTTCATTTCCATCTGACATGACCTCAGCCTGGACATTATTGTCCATATCGCTGTCAGCATTTTGGGCAAAGCCATTCAACGGACCTCTAGGAAGTTCCAAATTTTCCCGTCTTCTTAGCCCTCCAACTATCCCAACCTCTGCCTGTTACCCAGTTCCAAAGTCACTTCCACATCTTCGGGTATCTTTTCAGCAGCACCCCACTCTACTGGCACCAACTTACTGTATTAGTCCGTTTTCGTGCTGCTGATGAAGACATACTTGAGACTGGGCAATTTACAAAAGAAAGGTTTAATTGGACTTACAGTCCCACATAGCTAGGGAAGCCTCAAATCATGGTGGAAGGCAAAAGGCACGTCTCACATGGTAGCAGAAAAGAGAAATGAGCTTCTGCAGGGGACCTCCTTTTTTAAAAACTATCAGATCTCATGAGACGTATTAACTGTCATGAGAGCAGCACACGAAACACCTTCCCCCATGATCCAATCACCTCCCACCAGGTCCCTCCCACAACACATGGGAATTCAAGCTGAGATTTGGGTGGGGACACAGCCAAACCGTATCAAGCAGTTTTGTCCCTGTTGGTTCTGGTCAATATAACCCAGTTTTATCCATATTGACTTGGAGCGGTCTTTTTCTTTTATTCTTCTTTCTTGATCATGATTGTTGTTGCTGCTATTTCCATGGTGTTTTGAGAGAAGTTAATAAATAATACCTCTTTTCAAAGTTTGCTTGCTAATCCCTGTTTCGTAGAGATTGTCCTGCATGTGTTACTTTCAAAATGACAGTTTAAAAGCTGAACTTCAGTTTGCGTAGTCTTAGGAAGGGTTTTTGTTATTTTAAGCTCCAAATGTAATTTTGTCCTTTGAAAGTTCATTGAGTTCCCTATTGCTTTTCAAGCAACTTATTTTAGAAACAATGTTATACCCTTAATTGTATAATTTGTACTGTAATATTTCAAAACACTTTAGAAGTTATTCTGCTTTTGTATACGTTTCATAAATCAAAATGAATTGGGGGGGGTTAACCAGAAGTTACTGTAAAGGAAATATCAATGTGTATGCTGCATGTGAATAAAATTCTTACCATGCTTTGCCAAGTCTTTTAACTTCGAAACTTCCCTGAAAAAAATGATTTTTTTTAGTTTATTTGAACAAATTTAGGAGGCCCTAAAATAATATTTTTGTAATAAAATTTTCTTTACTACCTAATGCGTTTAACGTTTGTCTTTTTACAAAAACCAAAGCCTCTCTCTTGGGTTGCTCACAGTTAACTAGTTCCAGCCTATTGCTTGTCTAGAGTAAGCCACTTTCCTCTTAGTTCACAATCAGTCAGAAATTATGAGTCCGAGCATCAAGCTACATTTCAGTTGGTAAAGATTATAATCATACATATGTATTGTCTAGTAAATTTGGCCTTTAAAGGAAAAAAAATGCCATATACTAATCATTTGTGCTGGTATAAATTTTGAAATGTGCCACAAGTGTGCTTTGTTTTTAGGTCCGTACTGTGGAAGTATGACTGTTCCCAGAGAACTCCTGTTGAACACAAGTGAAGTCACCGTCCGCTTTGAGAGTGGATCCCACATTTCTGGCCGGGGTTTTTTGCTGACCTATGCAAGCAGCGACCATCCAGGTATAACAGAAGAATCAACACACATGTCTAAACCTTATCTGTGTAAGAATTCTTCTTGCTACTTATCACCATCCCTGGACATAATTGTGGTCTCCGATGCTGAATTAAGATATGAGGGAGAAGAGGAACATTGTATCTTTGTAAATGGTTAGGTCTGAACTGAATCATGTTGTAGCACAGGGGTGTCCAATCTTTTGGCTTCCCTGGGCCACGTGAGAAGAAGAAGAATTGTCTTGGGACCACACATAAAATACACTAATAGCTGATGAGCTAAAAAAAAAAAATTGCAAAAATATTTTATAATTATGTTTTAAGAAACTTTACTAATTTGTGTTGGGCTGCATCCAAGGCCATCCTGGGCTGCATGTGACCCAAGGGGCATGGGCTGGACAAGCTTATTAGCATGTTTGATTGATCAGTTGACTTATATGAGATAGGATTCATCTCATTTTTCCTAAAAACCTTAGATAGCACACCTTTGTGTTCCCCTTCTGATCCTTCTGTCCTCACTATTCTCTGGAGCCCTCCCCCAACCTCCTTCCTAGCTCAGGGGCAAGCCTTTTCACCAGTGAGCCCCTCCCCGACACACAGCAGTACACCAGCACGGGAGACATGTACAGTGTGTGCAGGGTGAGGAAGTCAGCGTCACACAGTGTAATAACTGTAAAGCTGAAACTTGTATGGGAGAGAAGAGAAGGGAAACACGAACACTGATGAGAGAGAGAAGCATGGGCTCCTGTCCTGGGCTCTTGTGCTTCAGAGTAATTACTGTGCAGCCCATACCATGTCTGCCTATGGTCATAGAGGTTTCTGCTCTCAGTCCTCTCTGGTAGAAAGACTCTGGGAATGAGGAGTGCCATTCATTTTCCTCTTAGCCAATCAGCTCTGACTAATCACAGCAGATGCCTGCATGGCCAGTGTTCACCATATACTGCTTCCAAAGAACTGTCACAGTAAGTGTGGAATATTTTGGAAACCATACTATGTTGATCTAAATGCATCGAGATCCACTGTGTCTTAGCCTCTATTGCTGAATATTTGTTTCGTTCTGTAAATTACTCCAGAGAGCACCTTCTTTTTTACAATGCTTGGTCCTGGTTGATGAAAGCTTATATGCTATAGGTTTTCTTGGTAAAGGTCTGCTTCTCTGTCACCAGATGCCACTGGCTAAATTATTGAATTAAAATGTTTGTGGGAACCTTCTCTATGAACTGTGTTGGGCTTTTGAAATTGTTTTCTTCCTGTCAGGGGACATTATACATGTGGTCTTTGTAGGCATATAGTGGGTAGCAACTAAAGAGTGTTGTTGTTTTTTGCTTCTGTTGACTATAGATTCTGCTATCATTTACTAGATGATTGTGTTGAAAAACTGTCATTGGTGGCAGAAAAAAGAAATGAACTCATTAAATACTGGAGATGGTGATTCTCAGTATTTATTTTTAAAAGGAAAATTCTGATAACTATGTAGTGAATAAATGCTTTTTCAAAACTCTCTTTTATTTTAAAAGAAAGCTTTGCAGCATGAGTGTCCTAGTTTTTATTCATTCTATTAATTGCAATTATCTTTATGACAGATTTAATAACGTGTTTGGAACGAGCTAGCCATTATTTGAAGACCGAATACAGGTAAATATAGGTATCCTAACTGTGTTGCAGTAGTTGTGTATTGCTGAACATTTTGTTTTCCTTCATGTTAAACCAGATACGTTTGTGCTTAAAGCTCTTTTTAACCATTCATGTTGTAACTAATGAAGAATATTTGAAATAGTTTCTGATATAGCAGGAAGTCAGCAAACATTTTCTGTCAAGGGGTAGATAATAAATATTTCAGGTTTTCCAGGCCATACAATCTCTGTTGCATTTATTCATATACTCTCTGTTGCTGTTGTGGCAAAAAAAAGCAGCCATAGACAATGTATTCACTAACAGACATGCTGTGTTTCAGTAAAACTGTATTGACAAAAACATCAGTAGGGTGGATTTGGTCCACGGGCCATAGTTTGCTGACCCCTGAGTTCCACTATAGGGCCGGTGAATCATTACTGAGTCTAGACTGTATTTTTTTTTCCTGGCTGGTATTTGGGAGTGACTTTTACAAGTCTTTCATTTGGGAGGAGGTGCATTTTGTCTTTACCACTAGAGAAAAACCTACTGCAAATAAGAAGATGAAAATTTTCAACCCAGCTTTAACCTGAAAAACTACTTAGCCACTTTGATGCACATTTCCTTAATCTATCAAGTAAAACAGTCTAAAGCCGAATTTCTTAGCCTTGGCACTGCTGATATTTTGCGTCAGATAATTCTTTATATTGCAGGGCTGTCCTGCGCATTGTTAGGTATTTAGCAGCGTCCCTGGCCTCTGTGTCCTAGATGTCGGTTGTGATAACCAAGAGTGTCTCCAGACATTGCCGAGTGTCTCGTGGGGGGCAGAATCGCCCCCAGTGGAGAACCACTGTCTAGAGATCATTGTCAACAACACTAACAAAAACTGTGACTTTTTTTTTTTTTTTTTTTCCTGAGACAGGGTCTTGCTCTCTTGCCCAGGCTGGAGTGCAGTGGTACAACTATAGCTCCCTACAGCCTCAAACTCCAGGGCTCAAAGTATGCTTCTGCCTCAGCCTCCCAAGTGGCTGGGACAACAGGTGTGCACCATCATAGCTGGCTGATTTTTAAATTTTTTAAGAAATGGGTGTCTTTCTGTATTGTCCAAGCTGATCTCTAACTTCTGGACTCAGCTTCCCAAAGTGCTGGAATTACAGGTGTGAAACATGGCACCCACCTATGACTCTCTAGAGTGCTTTCCTAGTGCCCAGTATAGCTCTATGCACTTAGCACAGAGTAAGTCGCTCTTGTGAACATTTCAACATGTCTGCAGGGAAGGTTCTGTTACATCCTAAAAAACAAGATACAAACCAATTAAGACTTGCTGAGGGCTACATACCTCGTAAGTGTAGCCAGGGAGTCAGGCTTAAGAGCCCATGGTCCTATCTCAGACATTTGGACATTCTAATGAATGAGATTATTTTATGTGCAGAAACAACTCTAGTGTTAACTAATATTAAGTCTAATGGGGGAATAATGAAAATGAGCAATAATTAAATGTTGCTTTTAAAGTTACTGTTCATCCAATATACACATATGCCAATATTATCTCTTCTAGCTATACCTCTACAGTCCCAGTTGGTGATAAGGGCCTCTGGGTAGCAAATGGTCATTTCCTGTTCTCCTAAAGAAAGGGAATATATCCAAGCTTACAAGGTGGCATTTTGGTGCCAGACATCTCAGCTTTAGCCCAGCCATTTTGTAGTATTTAGATTAAATAAAAGGCCTGGTGACTAATACAGGTCCACAAGCGCTCATCTGTAATTATGAAGTATAGAAAGTTTTGAAAGCCTTTTGTAACTCATTTGGTGGTGATTGTTTATTACTGTGACCTTAAATTAGTTTGACAGCAAAATTGGACTAGGTTAACATGAGACCATTTAATCTTTACATATGTTATTTAATATGACTATTAAGGCATTTGACACAGGTATTTTAATGTTTTTTATTAATGTCTGCAGACCCCACCAGTGTATTATGTCATATACATCATTAGAGCTGTTTTACTTTTCTAGAAGCCAAGAAATTCTGAATTCTGAAATACAGCAGATTCTAAGGGAATTGGCTCTAGGGAATTGTTACCCTGTAATGGGAATTCTCACTATTTTTATTTCTTAATTCCATGAGTACTACTGCAATGCAGGGACTCCAAAAGGTCAATGGGAAAAAATTATGGAATATTTATTTGGATAGTTTTGATAATTACTTGTTACATATATAATTTGCCAAGTCAGCAAGAGGACACCGAGAGGAAATGAAATAAAAACAACTTCTGTTCTGGAATCTGTTTGGGCTGGTACACTCTTTTTAAACAAACCAAGTAAACATTATGTAAAGTGGTATATATATAGAAGTAAGGGCACATGGCATGCATCTTCAAAGCTGACAACGTTCTTATAATATTTTGGCTTCCTTTTTGTGTATTTTTTATAGATGTTTATGGCTGTCTTCATATCTTGTTGATATGTTGACACTTGAAGGGACTAGAGATGAAGAAACAATCTAAGAGAGATTATATGCAGTATCAGGGTCCCACTGCGAGCTAAGTAGTGCCGGAGACTGGGCCTCTCTGCTCCTAGCACTGACACCCTTTGGCTGCACCACATGCTATGACATATTTCTGGAAAGTTTCATGAAAAATGACTATTAAGTAAATTGAATCCTAATTTTTTTTTTGAGACGGGGTTTTGCTCTTGGTCCCCAGGCCATTGCAAACTCCGCCTCCCAGGTTCAAGTGATTCTTCTGCCTCAGCCTCCCAGGCAGCTGGGATTACAAGCATCTGCCACCACACCAGGCTAGTTTTTCTGTATTTTTAGTAGAGACGGGGTTTCTCCATGTTGGCCAGTCTGGTCTTGAACTCCTGACCTCAGGTTATCCACCCGCCTTGGCCTCCCAAAGTGCTGAGATTACAGGCATGGGCCACTGTGCTGGCCTTGGAATCCTAATTTTAAAATATATAGTTTTTTTCTGATTGCAAAAGTATTTCATAACTAATGTAGACCAGACCATCTAATATGGTAGCCACTAGCCACGGGTAGCTAATGAACACTTGAACTGTGGTGAGTGCAAATTGAGGTGTGTTGTATAAAATGCACCCCAGATTTTGGAAGTTGAATCAAAAAAAGAGAAAATATCTTACTGGTATTTATTTCTATTTATTACATGTAGAAATGATAAAATTTGAACATGCTGGATTAAATAGAGTATATTATTAATTTTGCATGTTTCTTTTTACTTTTTAAAAATATGACTACTCGAATATTTAAATTTGTGTATGTGGCTCCCATTATATTTCTATCAGACTGTGCTAATATAATGGCAATATTACAGTATATATAACATGGAAAGTGAAAGTTCCTCACAATCTTACTGCCAGAGAGAATCTAGGGATATTCTTCTTTGTCTTTTTTATCCATAGAAAACAAAATTGTTACATATTTTGAACATTTCTTATAGAAACAAGATTATACTATATATAATGTTTAGAAATGTTTCTGTTTCTGAAAAATATTTATTGGATGTCTTAGAATCAAGTAAAATGCATTAGGGAAGCTTATTGTTTAATAGACTTTATGGTGAATCCTTATATAAAACAAGGAATTATTGTGTAAAAGTTGCCTTCAGATGAACATTGTAGATCAATCTGTATTTTCACAAATCAAGTTTCTAATTTGCCATTAAAGCAAGATATTATATGGAGGGCAGAAAATACTTTAAAACTTTAAGTACAGTTTAATATTTTTTGGTTGTGTGATTTAATATAATATAACTTATTTGTTTTTCTTTTTCCAGCAAATTCTGCCCAGCTGGTTGTAGAGACGTAGCAGGAGACATTTCTGGGAATATGGTAGATGGATATAGAGATGTAAGTAATTGAGGGTAATGGCAGAGAATGAATTAAAAGGAGTAAGTGCTTTACTCTGTGTAAATTAATTACTGAGTAAAGTCAAATGAGATAAAAAAAACTCTAGATAGATGCATGAGTCTCTCTTCTCTGAGAATAAATGAAATAAGTATAAAAACCAAGGTTACCCATGCATTCATTCCTATTTCTAGCATTTCCAGCTAAGCTTATTATAAATGAAATGAAAGCCAAAACTTTACCATCTGAGAGTGTTATTCCATCCACTTTTTGTAAGAGGTTATAGATTTGCATCCTTTTTGTTATGGTTTATTTCTGTAACATTCCAACTGGTACCTGTAATAGAGCAAAGGACATGAATATTCACATCACAGAATAGTGACATTGTGTCTGAGGCCAATGAAGCCATCCACCCTGCTCTTATTCCCCTCTCTCTTTGCAAACCAAGTTCTTATGTCCAGTAAGACTGCCTGGGTTATGTAGTAATACATTGTTCCTGCATGTCCTATCTCAGATACATAATCCTCCACTTATTTCTGTTTACAGATTTCTGTCCTGGAAATCTAGTATCTGATTTGTTTAGACATTTACATTGCTATTTGAAGTAGTTGGGTTAATAGCCTAGCTTTTGAGAAGTGCTTTAAGTTATTAGAAATCTATAGCAAAAACCTATTGTTGTGAAACTGTTCTTAAAGTTATTAACGTGTATTTTTATGCCTGTGGGAAAATAACCTTTATCTACTTGTTCCAGGTGATTGATAAATCCTCTGTGGCATGGGGAAAAGTTTGACTGTAATTTTCTCTTTTAGCATATTCTGGTTCTGGGAACAGCAGATTTTGTTGTTACTTTGCCTTTCGTTCCCCCTTTCTGTATTTTTATTTACAAGATTGACACAGGATACTTATTTGACCTACAAATTGACTCTTAAAATGTTTTACACTATTTCAGGTTGAAGATTTACTTGGCTCAGGCAATTCTTAAATGACTACAGGGAATTAAGAGAAATAAAAAGTTGACATTTTTCCCAGCAAAAGAAAGTTTTATTTATTATTTTCCTGTTCTATGCAAGAAATGTAAGAATTATGTACTGTAAGAGAAATAGCATAGTTTTTTTCTTATTGTGGAAGTTTATCTTACCTCCTGACAGAGCTATATTTTTTAGCATAACAGGTAAATGATTTCCTGTGTGGTAGATGGGAGTACATGATCCTTAAGTGCTGGCAAACAGGTTTCCTACTTGACTCACTGAGTGATTTTGCACTATTTGCTTTTAGAATGATTTTATCTGGAAGGAAATTTTGTGTTTCGAAAGCTACTCTCTTCGAAGAACTTGGATTAGTGCCTTTTTGTATATGTCAGTGTCATGGATGTATTAAATACTTATTGCTGCATAATAATATTACCATAAACTTAGAGGCTTAAAGTGGCACATATTTATTATCTCATTTTTTGTGGGTTAGGAGACTGGACATGGTTTAGCTGGGTTCTCTGCTTCAGGGTCTTATAAGGGTGCAGCAAACATGTCAGCTGGGGCTGCAATCTCATTGGAGGCTCAACTGGGGAAGGATCTGCTTCTAAGCTCATGTGGTGTTGACAGTGTTCAGTTACTTGTGGATTATTGGATTGAGGGCCTCGGTTTCTTCCTGGATTTTGCCTGGAGGCCATCCTCAGTTCTTGCCATGTAGACCTTCCCAACATGGCCACTTGCATCCTCAAAGCAAACAAGGGAGAGTCTTTGAGCAAAGGCATCTCCTAGCAAGATAGATTACACTCTTATATGATGTTATCATGGGAGTGGTATCCCCTCACTTTTGCCATATTCTTATAGACTTAGAAGAAAATCTCAGCTCCCATCCACACTCAGGGGGATTCAGAGGAATCCCACAAGATGGGATACAGGGAGCGGGGATCAATGGGGGTTATCTTGGAGTCTGCCTCCACAGTGCCTTCATCTTGGGAAATGTGTTCAGTTGTAGCAAGTCTTTTCGGAAGAATTTTGCAACATCAAAGCATATCCTGTAGGTCAGGGTAACAGAATATGTAAAATAAATAACTAGAGGAGCTGTTGAAGAAGTATGTACCTGTCTCAGGGAAGAATATATTGTCTTACAGAGCTATTGTGGAAAAGGTATTGGTTTATTCTGTGTTACTCCAAAAGGCAGAACTGGGATCAATGGATAAAAGTTATAGGGATGCCAATTTCAGCTGCATATGAGGAATAATTGAACAATGCAAAATGGGATGGGCTGTCTCGAGAAACAGTGATTTCCTAGTCACTGGAAATGTCAGGTGTAGATGTTAAAACCATTTGTCAGGGATAGACTGTCTTTGTGTGGGAAGGCTGCTATGGAGTAGAGACGGGGTGGTCTGTCAGGAGGTGTGATGGGGGAACTTTAAAGGCCTTTTTGAATTTTTGAGATTAGGTAGTTCTGTCTCCTACTGACAAATTTGGGCATCCAAATTGGTGTATGTTTCCAATGCCAGTGAAGGAATATGGGCTTCTCTTAAGATCTGCCTCACCTGCCCCCAGAACAGTTTTTCTTTTGGCACCTTCTCCCCAGCCTGCTAACTAAACCATCTGTTTTTAAGCAGAACACATCACTTAATTAATTTGTTTCAGCAATTCTCCTCTCCCCAGAATGTTCAAGAAGTACTGTAAAATAGAGACAGTAAACATGTAGTGCGCTGCAGTTTAGGAGGAGAAGGGGAGAAACTGGGCCTCTTGTACACACCCAGAAAAAGCCAGAAGGAAATACATTATAATGGCAAGTGATTATCTCTGGGTAGTGACAATATGAGTGATTTTTTTTTTCATTATTTCCAACATCTCTATAAAGAATGCAAATTTTATGAAGAAAACATTATTGATATGGTAATTAGGACTATAACAGCACAGAAATAATTCATATTATGGAAAGAGGCATATATTTGATAATTTAACATTTTGCTATCATTCCACCAACATTTTTACGCATGTGCTTTATTCTACCTTACTGGTTTTGGTTCATATTTTATTAAATGCAATCTAAAATGTTTACTTTTTTGTTACACTTCCTTTTAAAACATTGTCAACACTGTTTTAGTACAAGTTGATTTTTCCTAAAGGAAGAGTTAAGAAAATGCTGGGATGATTTGATAGTTGCTTGAAAGTTGTTTAGCCTTAGTTCACACTGATCTATTTGGCCATCATTTATGGCTTAGTGAGCTTCAGAGATGTTTATTGTAGATGATACCATCCACCTCCAATTGCCTGAGCCATGCAGGTATTCTCTTCAGCTGGCCATTGCATTCCCTTTCCTAAAGAATTATTACATTTACATTATTCTGTTTAAGTATATTTTGTTTAAGATAATTTACTAATTAAAACCATTTGTCAGGGATAGCTGAACATCTTAGTATCAAGTAAAATTCATTAGAGAAGCTCGGTTTTTTGTTTGTTTGTTTGTTTGTTTTTTGAGACGGAGTCTAGCTCTGTCACCCAGGCTGGAGTGCAGTGGTGTGATCTTGGCTCATTGCAAGTTCCACCTCTTGGGTTCACGCCATTCTCCTGCCTCAGCCTCCTGAGTAGCTGGGATTATAGGCACCTGCCACCATGCCCCACTAATTTTTTGTATTTTTAGTAGAGACAGGGTTTCACCGTGTTACCCAGGATGATCTCGATCTCCTGCCCTCATATCCACCTGCCTCGGCCTCCCAAAGTGCTGGGATTACAGGCTTGAGCCACTGTGCCCAGCCAGGAAGCTTACTGTTTAATAGACTTTATGGTGAATCCTTGTATAAAACAAAGAATTACTGTGTAAAAGTTGCCTTCAGATGAACATTGTAGATCAATATGTATTTTTTCACAAATCAGGTTTCTAATTTGCCATTAAAGCAAGATACTATATGGAGGGCAGAAAATACTTTAAAACTTTAAGTACAGTTTAACATTTTCTGGTTGTGTAATTTAATAAAATATAAATTATTTATTTTTCTTTTTCCAGCAAATTCTGCCCAGCTGGTTGTAGAGACGGTCTGCTCTACAGAGCAGAATGTACATAGGCTAAGTACATGTGCTAGGTAATATGTACCCGTGTACATAGGCTGGGTAATACGGCTTTCCAATATTTACATTTCAGTGAGACTTAGACTTCAGAATACTCAAAATACCTAAAAAATAAAGGCATAAATTGTACCATCTCTTCCAAAGGGAATTTTCAAAAGTCAGGTTCAATAAATGTGAATTTTAAAAATCAGTACCAGCCGGGCATGGTGGCTCACGCCTGTAATCCCAGCACTTTGGGAGGCCGAGGCAGGCGGATCACAGGGTCAGGAGATCAAGACCATCCTGGCTAACACAGTGAAACCCCATCTCTACTAAAAATACAAAAAATTAACTGGGCATGGTGGCGGACGCCTGTAGTCCCAGCTACTTGGGAGACTAAGGCAGGAGAATGACGTGAACCCAGGAGGTAGAGTGCGCAGTGAGCCGAGATCGCTCCACGGCACTCCAGCCTGGGTGACAGAGCGAGACTCCGTCAAAAAAAAAAAAAAAAAAAAAATTCAATACCAAAAACGTGGCAACTTAAATAAACATCAATTTTCTTTAAGTTGCTTGGATAAGGGTGTGACTGTTTTGAAGAAAATAATCCTGGAAAATGCTGGTAATTTTATCATAATAATATGATAGTGAAACTTGATGGCTGGTCTTTTGGAGATGTATCCTATAACCTACAATTAATATTAAAAGAAATAGCAAAAAACCACAATTACTTTTGCAGCAACCTATTATGGAAAGCCATAGCTGCAATTAAATAAAATTTTTATAAAAAGGGTATACACCATTGAATTCCTTCAATACTGGCTACTGTGAGAAAGGAGAACATTTGTTGGCCAATGATGCTGTTAGATCCTGTTGCTCGTTGGCCTGCGAACCTGTCCTCTTACAGCCAAGGAGGCTCTGGAACATTCCAAGAAAATTGAGAGCTCTCTATAGGCAGGGTTCCTAGGATGAAGACCAGTGATCCCAAGGACAGTGGGAATAGCTGCCCAGCAGACCACTGAACCAATGTGGTTTTCATTCTGGGGTTTAGCAAGGAAGATAGGCCTGCATGTGTCCTGTAAAAGGTGCACTGGGTACCCTTTAGAATCACAAAGTGACAGACCTTCAGAAAAGACACTAGAGCAGCAGTCCCCAACCTTTTTGGCAACAGGGACCACTTTTGTGAAAGAGAATTTTTCCACAGACTGGGTGGGGGATGGTTTCAGGATGAAAGTGTTCCACCTCAGATTACCAGGAATTAGATTCTCATAAGGAACACACAACCTAGATTCCTCACATGCACAGTTCTCAGTAGGATTTGCACCCCTGTGAGAATCTAATGCATTTGCTGATCTGACAGGAGGTAGAGCTCAGGCTGTAATGTGTGCTTGCCCACCCCTCACTTCCTGCTGTGTGGCCTGGTTCCTAACAGGCCACTGACCAATACCAGTCCACAGCCTGGGGGCTTGGGGATGCATGCACTAGACAGCATCGAGTCTAGGCTTGTCGTTGTCCAGAGGAATGGGAAGCCAGGTCAGGAGCGGTGGAATGACTTGCATCTACCTCGTGGAGTTAGAGGTAAAGCCAGGATGACAAGATAAATTGCTAAATTTAAATTCTGGACTTTTCCTTTTCAGTTGGCTCCTCCATTTCGTTTGGACCCAGGAGTCCAAACTGATGATAAGGAAGCTTTTTAATGAAAGAAAATTCAGGAAAAAATACACAGAAAATTCAGGAAAGATAACGATGCAAGCTGCATTCTTATTAAAGAGTACAATCTTTTTCTCTTCTAATTTTAATTATTTTTTTCCTCAAAAATTAGGGAGGGTAGTATTTGCATCTCTGTTTCAGCATTATCATGTTTTCTCTTTTTTCTCTATTGTGAAATCTTTCTTTTGTTATGATAGCAGTTATTGCAAAACTGACTCACTTTGCCAAACCTAATCTAGTTTGGGAAATATGAACTCTCTAAATTGACGATCATAGAGTTCTCAACTTTATTGCAAATATATTAACTGCAAAATATGATTTGTCTCATTAGTCCTCATAGTATTGTAACTTAAGTCTAAGGGAACTTTTCCATTGTAAATAAGGTAAGCAGCATTGTCATTAACAAAAAGAGAAATTCTTGAGTCCAGTTATTGAGACACAATTTCATGAGCTGCCTTTCTATGTTGGCATTAATACTCATGAAGAAATGGAGCATAGCTAACGTTTATTTAGGAAATTATGTTTCTTATCCCCTCACTCCTGGATCTGAGTGCCTTATCACCCTTCCACAGAGGTCTTTGCTTGGGGACCTACAGGCCTGGGCACCCCATAGAAAGTTCTAGTCATTTCTGTAGCCCCAGTTCCTGACAGAGCCAATTCCAATCCCACAACCGCCTATAAAGCAGAACCAGTCTGCTGCTCCTGCTGCATCTGTCAGAACAGCCAGCAGCCTGCTGACACCTCACACTGAACATCGCAGGGCTGAGCTGGCACTGGCTTTTTGATGCCTCCTGAGGGGATTCAGGAAGTGAGATGGAGGCTGTCAGCCCTGAGTTGCTCATCATCCCTCTAGGAGCTTCGTTAAGCTTTCTGTTCCATTTCATGTTCTGTGGCTGTCATTACCATTGTCGTTTTGGTACCTTGATAAATCTCTCAATTAATTTAAAAATGAATATGTGGAATTGAAAGTTCAGCTTCATAAATGATAACTTGGCAGGTGTGTCTAATAGCCTAAGTATAAGAAACTGGATCTGTTACCGATTTCTGCTTAACAGGCCACTCCAAAACATAGTAGCTTGAAGTAGCAGCCATTTTATTTGCTGATGAGTTTGAGGGTGAGTAATTTGGGCTCCACCCACACTGAATTGGATTAGTAAACTCCCTTAGCCTGGAATCACTCTTGTGGCTACCATCATATGGCAGATTAACTGGGGCTCAAGAGTCTAAGGTGGCTTCAGTCACATGTGTAGCGGTTGGCTCGGCCCTGTTTTGTTTTTTTGTTTGTTTGTTTGTTTTTTTTGAGACGGAGTCTCGGTCTGTCGCCTGGGCTGGAGTGCAGTGGCCAGATCTCAGCTCACTGCAAGCTCCGCCTCCTGGGTTTATGCCATTCTCCTGCCTCAGCCTCCTGAGTAGCTGGGACTACAGGCGCCCACCACCTCGCCCGGCTAGTTTTTTTTTTTTTTTTTTGTATTTTTTTAGTAGAGACGGGGTTTCACCATGTTAACCAGGATGGTCTCGATCTCCTGACCTCGTGATCCGCCCGTCTCGGCCTCCCAAAGTGCTAGGATTACAGGCTTGAGCCACCGCGCCTGGCCGGTAGGCCCTGTTATCTGCAACAGAACAAAGTAAGCCACATGGCCCAGAGTCAGTGAGGGAGGTGACCACTCCAGGGCATGGCCATTGGCAGGCTTTATTCATTGGGGCCACTACTATACATTACCACAGAAACAAAATAGAAAACGCCAACTGTATTTTAACTGTGTTCTTTTAAGTTCTGCATAATAATGTTGCTGTGTTTCAGACCTCTTTATTGTGCAAAGCTGCTATCCATGCAGGAATAATTGCTGATGAACTGGGTGGCCAGATCAGTGTGCTTCAGCGCAAAGGGATCAGTCGATATGAAGGGATTCTGGCCAATGGTGTGCTTTCGAGGGAGTAAGTACTTTTTTTCAGTACCGTTTGTTCTGAGTAGAAGGTAACCCTGAAGGATAATTAATCAGCTCACAACTTTGAAAAGACAGCAGCGATGTGATAGCAAGGGTTTGTCAACTGGAAAAATACACATGAGTGCTTAGAGCAGCATTTCTGGTCTCTGCATGGATGATAAACGTAGCAATCAGAAAGCTCACTGCTTATGCTGACATGTAAATTAAAATGGCACACTCTGAAGCCCTGGGGCAGAGGAGTATTTTTACCCTCCGGTGCTTTTGTGGGAGAAAATAAAGGCTTAATCCTTTTTGGGTTTTTACAACTTCAGTAAATTACTGGTTGTCTCCAATATTATCATCAGCTGAAACTCTTAACAGAACCACTGAGCTCCCTGGAAGACTCCTAGAGACAGTCGTTCAGTGATAAGTTTGGGAAGTGAAAAAAGGTGGCCTTTGTTAACACTGTTTAAAAAGATGGCCTTTGTTAACGTTATATTCTTCATTTGTTTTCATCCTGTGCTCTTTTAGCTTCATGAGAAAAAAAAAATGTGTTAAGTGCTTTAAATGGTTCAACTTAAGCTTTTCATACTTTCAGATTTCCTCAGCCACTAGAAAGTGTACAACTAGAGCTGTGTAAAACTCAGTGTCAGCCTGCCTTGTGGTCCAGACGTCCACACATATAAACAGGCAGCTCAGAATGGCCAAGTGGGAGACACTCCCGGAGTGGAAACCTAGTGAGGGAAAAGTGCTCCTTGAACCACTGTATTTCTCTCTCTCATTCTCTCCTTCTGCCTTCTGCAACTCTTGTTTCTTGGACAGGTTTTCACATGGCCTGGGTTCCAAGAATAAGGCACAAGACAGAGGTTTTAGGCATTTTGGGATCCATAAGTCGGGGAAAAAATGTCAGGACCTATATATTCTATCACTCATTAATCTGTATGATGTTCTCCCCCTGCCCCTGCTATTTTGTCCTAGCCCCCTCTTGCATCAGAAAGAACATGGTCATATTTTACTGTTCCATTTTCACAATGGATGGTGGGCCATCTTATCTTGGATAGGTTCTCAAGTTAGTCAGCATAGATATGGTGACTCTGATGTTATTTTGATAATTGTATAGTAGTGTTTTCCTTCCCCCTCCTACTTTTTATTTAAGTGTATTATAGTTAGCAATGTCATAGATCAAATAGGTATCCTGACCACAAGTTGTGACATTGCTTTTGTTGGAAAATGTGTCTTAAGTTCTGCAGAACCAACTTATGAACTCGCATAGAAACTTTGGGCCTAACACCCATTTTATGATTGGGGTTGTTGGCTCATGCTCATAGGCAGTGGCATTTGGAAGCAGTAACTGAAGTTAGGGGAGAGGTGGTTAAATCATCTTCACGAAGGAGGTGAGTCTTGTGTTTGATGGAAGGCAGGAACAATGCTTAGAGGGATTATAGGGGTAGGGTCAAGACTGAGGAGCAGTGTTAGAGAGGGGTGGTGGTTAGAGAGCATGGTGCCATTGGCACACCATGCTCACGGCCAGGAGGCTGGCTAGTGGGTGTCTATGGAGAAAAGGCAGAGCCTCTCACTGGCAATTCTGAGTTCAGGGTCAGGGTGGGGGTAACTACAGAAGATGTTCCAACGTAACTCTTTCACAGGCAATGCAAGTAGTACTGTACGTAATCCACAAAAGACTTCCATCCACCAAGGGCAGCGGTGCATGCCGGGCACTTGGACATGCAGGCTTACCTCACGATATTTGTGTTTTCTGCCTACCATGACCCTCCCATTTACTTTCCCCTTCTGGATAGATTTTTAGCTATGAGAGGACACAAACATTCAAAGACAAATAAGTCTCTAAATTTGTGCCAAGGTTTAAGATCTAAAAGTTTAGTAACAGTATGCTATTAGAAACTAAAATCTTTACTCAAATGAATAAAATGATACATATATATTCACATATATGTAACATTTTTCACAAATATTTGCCACATACTTTTCAGAACATTAAAATTTATTATAAAATTTACACCCTGATTTATAGTAAAAGTGATCACTTATGCACAGTAAATCTTTAAATGCCAAGTTGACCTTAACTTTTGAGAATGTATTCTTTTTTATGTTTTTTGATGGTTTCTTCTGTTGATACAAGGGTGCTACTTCAGGAAGATAACAGGCTCTGGCCTGAATTTGTTAGGTGCTACCACCTCCAAGCAGGAACGAAGAACTACCCTTTGGCTTTCAATCTGTTTTTTGGAATCATTTGTCTGTATTTGTATACATTTGAATGCTCTTTTTGTAGGAAAACAGGATAACAAAAAGTTTAACTTGGATTTTATCTTACTTTTGAACAAGCATTTTTAAAACTATTGAATAATTTAGACTTTATGTTCTCAGTTAACTTCTGCTACGTCGACTGGACTTAATACATACATATATAATATATTTTATATAATTTTAAAAGTATATATTATTTATTTTATAATATATAATTATATAATTTTAGATATATATAATTTGAAGTTAAACTTCCATGCAAAAAGCAGAGTACAGAAATCTAAACCATTAATGAATTAGAAAAGGTTTTGCTTCATATTCCTTATAGTTATTTGTACTAATTGTCTGATTTTTATTTTGGGAGGAGTATAGAAAGTTCAGCATCATATCAGGATCTCTTCTTATTTCCAGATCTGTGATTTGCACTCACTTTTTGTACTGAGCAAATAGTTACCCGTATGTTCACACAGCCTCTTCCACTCATTTAGATTTGAAATCTTCAGGGAGCAGTTGTTTTTATCTGTGTTGTTTTGCTCTTGGGGAAACACTGTACATGCGGTCATTGAACTTATGTTCCCACACATGATTGTTTGGCATTCAGGAAAAACCAGAGAAGGAAGTATTGCAGCTGAGGAAGGAGTCCCTAAAGTAAATATCCAGGGCTCTTCTGGGATGCATCTCCGGTCAGGTCATTTCCTTGATTTGAAGAGACCAGAATGGTATCAGGAAGAGGGACTGACCTCATACAGAGGACGATGGTGCTAACCATCAGAAGCGAAAACCTTCTTTCTGTTTCCATCAGATGATTCTTGATAGCTTCTGTAGCCCTCTGGAAAGGCTCCTTACTCCTGTAATCTGATTGAATTCATTCACTCTAATGTGTGAATGCTTCAGAACCCTAACCTCCCTAGGGTATTTTTATTTTTAAAAGAATAGGCCTATTAACCTATAGAGTTCTTTAAGTGGTCTGTATGTAATTCGTTCAATGGAATTAAATGGAAAAACATTTTCCAGTTGATAACGGAGGAAAGCCAAACAGAGAGCTGTTAGAAGCAGAGCTTCTCTTGGTTTCTTCTCAGGATTAACTCCAAAGTTATCCTTTCCATACTTTTTGGTCAACAACAAAATGAATATTTCATGGCAATGGGAGTGAGCTTAGTATCTTAGGGTTGTCGCAGCATTATTTAGGCTTATTTGAGCCGCATTTCAAATTTAACAACATGGGAACATTAGAGAAAATGGAAAAAGAGACAAAAGAGAGGTTCTACATAAATCTTAATACAATTTTAATATGAATAGCGCCTTTCTTTAAGTGTCAGGAGAGTTGAGTTCTCATCCAAGCTTTTTTGCTAACTGTGAACTTAGGCAAGTCCCAGGACCCTTGTGGGTCTGAGTTTTCTCAGGTAAGTAATGATTGGTGCCTGCATTATATTCAGTGCAGAGATTATAGAAGAACCTATATGTAGAATACCAGGGTTTATGGAGTCTGCCAAGCATAGACAATGTGAAAGAGAAAATCTGTTCTAGAGAGTTTCACTACTCATTACTTCTAAAAAGAGCTTTTGATGGGAAGGTACTTATACTCTTGGCCAGAGTACTTTTGGGTTCTTTGTGGATTTCATGTTTTAGTACTCTCTGTGTCCATTATTCCCATCTCTAATTCAGAATTAAACATTTAAAATAATAAGCAGCACTCTGAGACTGTAAAATAGTTGTAAAAAGTTGGACACAACCGGGGCATCTACCTTTTGGTGTTTACCTCTAGTATCTAATACCGTGCACATAAAGCAAATGTTGAGGCCCCCAGATTTTCCATTCGTTCTATGTATTTTTCATACCACTGACTTTGTGAGGGATTTTTTTTTTTTTTTTTTTTTTTTGAGACGGAGTCTGTGAGGGATTATTTTAAAGGTTGACCTGGTCTTCAAAGGTAGATAAGGACATTCCTGTGGCCTTAGGAATCTCTTCTGCACTGAAGGAGACAACTGCAGAATGAGGCCGATGCGATCATTTCTCGTGTGATAGTGATAGAGGCGGCAGTGAGGCCAGCTCACTGACATGCTGTGTGTTTTCTCCAGCTGTTCCTTGTCATCCAGGAGCAGGAGTTGGTTCAAGGCTTGGTGCTGGTTGCTACAGTAGGTAGGAGTGTGGCTGTGGAGAGAGAGACAGGGCGGAGACTGTCCCAGAGTAACACTGCTGAAACAAGATCCTCAATGAGAGTTGAGAGATCTGTGGGGAAGGCAGATGGAAATGAGTGGGACACTTTAAGGTGACTGCTGAAACAAAGGGAGATTTCAGGGCAGTAATCCTTTCTGTCTTCATCATCTTGCATTAATTGATTGAGATGTAAGGTTATTCCTGAGACTGTATATCTACACATTCCTTTCCAATAAATTCAGCATGGTGGAAATAGCACAGGATTCTGATTCAAAAGCAGCATCTCAGAGTCCTAGCCCCTTGTCACCTGTATGAATTTAGGAAAGTTGCTTACCTTCTGTGGGTCTAAGTTTCCTGTTCTATAAAATACTGATGATGAAGATAATACCAGTAGGTTCGCAGGGGTGTTATGAGGATCATGTGAGGAAGCACAGGTGGGAAAGCTCTGGGATGTAGCTATATTAGTCACTAGGATCTAGGTAAGCAACTCACCTTCTCATGTTTGTCTTTATTGTTTCAGTGGTTCCCTGTCAGACAAGCGATTTCTGTTTACCTCCAATGGTAAGGATCATGTTTTCCTTAAGAATTTGTTATTTTCGCTGGCTCACACCTGTAATCCCAGCACTTTGGGAGGCTGAGGCAGGCGGATCACGAGATCAGGAGATCGAGACCATCCTGGCTAACACGGTGAAACCCCATCTCTGCTAAAAATTCAAAAAATTAGTGGGCTTGGTGGCGGGCGTCTGTAGTCCCAGCTACTTAGGAGACTGAGGCAGGAGAATGGCACCAGGAGATGGAACTTGCAGTGAGCCGAGATCGCGCCACTGCACTCCAGGCTGGGTGACAAAGCGAGACTCCGTCTCAAAAAAAAAAAAAGAATTTGATACTTTGAAAGTCTTCAGTAGTAGTTTATTCCTCCATACCCTTCAGATTATATAGTTTAAAAGGTTTTTTTTTTCTTTTTTGTCAGGTTACATAGCACCTTTTTTTTTTTTTTTTTTTAAGCAGAGTCTCATTATGTTGCCCAGGCTGGTCTCAAACTCCTGGGCTTAAGCAATCCTCTTCCTTCAGCCACCCACACCAAATCTTCTTGACTTAACCATCCACAGGACAATAAGCCTAATTAACATTAAGCAGAAAATATGTTTCTTTGTAATCTAAACTCTCTCTCAGACTTTTGCCAAAAATAGTAAAAAGTGAAGTATTTATTTTAAGATAAATCCCTTTATCTTAGATTTTAAGAGAAAAAGCTTTCAAATATTGCAATTTGGTTTGTTACTATTTTGAATAAAGTTACTGAAAATGAGTATACAGGATAAAGGCTTTTTAGCTTCTCCATCATGGAATGTATTCTACATAAATATTCTCTCTCAGCATAAACCATTTCAAGGAAGACACTACGAATATTTCTTCTTTGCCTTTATTTGCTGACTTCACATTGGCGTATTGGGCATGGTATAGTTGAGGTCCTTTGGGTGAATATTGGGTACAACTTACTGATCTTCAGAGGACGCAGACACATCTGCTTTTCCAGTATGTGGAAAAAATGGGGTTCCCTTCTGATTCTAAATATTTTAAAGTGAGAAAGAACACAGCATTTTAAACCTTTAATACAGATTGCACTTTGTTGGAATCAGGATGAATTTAGAAGGTTAGAAAATAAAATCTACAGTGGGGACGAAGAGGTGTCACTTACAAAGGATGTGACTTGGAGGTCTATTAAAAAGAAAAGCAGTAACAGCTTCAAGGCATGGTAGTACAAATGAGTGAAATGCAAGTCTGGACCATTTAAATGCTGGTAATTAAACACTTGATTCCATGTCAGAATAAAAGTCAACCAGTTGAATATTTCTAGGTGAGATGGGGTACTACTTTTTTTTTTTTTTTTTTGGCTGTTATTTTATGTCTGTATCTCAAATATCTTACTGTACTCTTTTTTCCAGGTTGCAGCAGATCCTTGAGTTTGGATCCTGACGGGCAAATCAGAGCTTCTTCCTCATGGCAGTCGGTCAATGAGAGTGGAGACCAAGTTCACTGGTCTCCTGGCCAAGCCCGACTTCAGGACCAAGGCCCATCATGGGCTTCGGGTGACAGTAGCAGCAACCACAAACCACGAGAGTGGCTGGAGATCGATTTGGGGGAGAAAAAGAAAATCACAGGTGCAGAAAATAACACTAGTGCAAAGTGCAGGAGTAGTTTCCTGACTGTAAATGACTTGCAGTTGAAAATATGCTTATTGTTTACATCGGTGCCTCTCTACCTACCTCCAAGTTCTTGAAATATTTGAAAATGTAACAAATCTTTACATTCTTCCTGTGAAAAGAATCTGTATGCAAGTTGTAAATATGGACATATGGATTAGAGAGATTTTTTTTCAATGGTGAAATCTTTATATGGTATATTGTCGGTGTGAAAACACTGATCTGTGAGCAGATTTTTAAATGCAACTAATATAAGGTGGCCTGTGAGATGATTTGAGGTTTCAAATGAGGGAGAAAAAAAAATGAAATCATAATACATGTTATATTTAACAAACTTTTTAAAATAGCCTGTAAATATTATTTTCTTACAAGGAATTAGGACCACAGGATCCACACAGTCGAATTTCAACTTTTATGTTAAGAGTTTTGTGATGAACTTCAAAAACAATAATTCTAAGTGGAAGACCTACAAAGGAATTGTGAATAATGAAGAAAAGGTAAGAGGTAACCCTGGAGGCAAGAGAACTGAGCAGGAGAACAGGCCTCTATATATTTTCGTCAGTGTGTTTACATTAAATATCTCATTAATAAAAGTGAGACCAGGCATGGTGGTTCATGCCTGTAATCCCCAAGCTTTGGGAGACCAAGGCAGGAGGATCATTTGAGACCATCCTGGGCAATATAGCAAGATCCCACCACTACAAAAAAATTTTTTTAATTATCCAAATGTGGTGGTGCACACTTGTAGTCCTAGATACTTGGAAGGCTGAGGCAGGAAGAACACTTGAGCCCAGGAGTTCAACATTACAGTGAATAACGATTGCGCTATTGCACTACAGCCTGGGCAACAGAGTAAGATCCTGTCTCTAAAATAAAATAAAATTTTTAAAATGATGATGGGCTGGTCGCGCTGGCTCATGCTTATAATCTCAGCACTTTGGGAGGTCAAGGCACGGGGATCACCCGAGGTCAGGAATTCGATACCAGCCTGGCCAATGTGGTGAAACCCTGTCTCTACTAAAAATACAAAAATTAGCCAAACATGGTGGCTGGTGCCTGTAATCCCAGCTACTTGGGAGGCTGAGGTAGGAGAATCATTTGAACCTGGGAGGCGGAGGTTGCAGTGAGCCGATATTGCACCATTGCACTCCAGCCTGGGCGACAAGAGTGAGATTCCATCTCAAAAAAAAAAAAAAAAAGTGCTTTCTTGGCATGCAAGAATAAGAAATGTGTCCATAAAAACCTTGAGAGATCTTTGTGATTTAATTCTTTGTCACTTCAGGAATGAAATACTTGTGATTTTCTTGGGAAATGATAATTGGCAATGTGAAATGGCTGCTTCAGTACAAGCATGGTGGATGTTTGAGTTGGACATTTGTCTTGGGATCCTGTTAGTGGCAATGAGAATTTGGAAGGAAACAGCAAAAGTGAGAGAGCTGAAGCCTTGCGCTCTTGAGGTTGCTTGTCTGTAGCACCAGCTAAATGTAGAAATATTAAGGTCAAATAATACAACAAGGCAATTTTAGCTTCTTTATCCAAAGTGAAATTTAAATCAGTAAATAGATGAGCAGCATGACCTTAGTTAGATAAATTGGCCCTTGTTTGCAAAGCCTCGTATCTTCAATATCGACACTGTCTAGAAAAATGCAACAGACATAGAATCCTTGCCTTGGTTTCATATAACCAGGTATAAGTGGGATGATAGACATCTAAAAACTAACTAATAGAATCTTAAGGTAAAAGTAACTTCCTTCTATAGGTGTTTCAGGGTAACTCTAACTTTCGGGACCCAGTGCAGAACAATTTCATCCCTCCTATCGTGGCCAGATATGTGCGGGTTGTCCCCCAGACATGGCACCAGAGGATAGCCTTGAAGGTGGAGCTCATTGGTTGCCAGATAACACAAGGTAGGGCTCAGGGCAAGCTAGTGAGTTATTCAAGTTTGGTCATATTTTTTTTTTTGCCTATCATTGTTACTAATGTGGTTCTCCCAACATCCCTCCTCTGTCAGGTAATGATTCATTGGTGTGGCGCAAGACAAGTCAAAGCACCAGTGTTTCAACTAAGAAAGAAGATGAGACAATCACAAGGCCCGTCCCCTCAGAAGAAACATCCCCAGGTAGAGCAGTGATTGTTTTGTGGTTTCATAAGAAGCATAACTAGTACCCCGCCCAATATCAGTAACTTCAACAAAATTTATTTTTCTCTGTCATATAAATGCTGGAGGTGGATGATCCAGTGGTATTGGCACATATTCTAAAATGATGTATGTTTACAGCTTTTCGTTGCAGTATTATAAATAGAAAAAGATTAAGAATGAACTTATGGCCGGGCGCAGTGGCTCAAGCCTGTAATCCCAGCACTTTGGGAGGCCGAGACGGGCGGATCACGAGGTCAGGAGATCGAGACCATCCTGGCTAACCTGGTGAAACCCCATCTCTACTAAAAAATACAAAAAACTAGCCGGGCGAGGTGGCGGGCGCCTGTAGTCCCAGCTACTCGGGAGGCTGAGGCAGGAGAATGGCATAAACCTGGGAGGCGGCTTGCAGTGAGCTGAGATCCGGCCACTGCACTCCAGCCCGGGCGACAGAGCGAAACTCTGTCTCAAAAAAAAAAAGGAATGAACTTATGTGCCCTTCAAACACTAGGTACGTATTTTGTGGAAAAATAAAATGTTAGCACATTCATGCAATGGAACACTCTGCAGCCACAAAAGAAAGAATGTATTGGTAATATGAAAAGCTCACTGAGATATAGAGGCAACTTAAAAAAAAAAAATAAGCAAAATACAGAACTGTCTAAGTAGCCCACCACCCTTTCTGCAAAAAGGAGAAATAAAGAATAAATATTCATTCCATTGTCTCTGGAAAAATGTCAAGAAACATAACGCAGCTTTCTGTGAAGGAGGAACAGAGGTAGGAGGACACATTCCATTCCATACTTTTGTATACTTTTTGCATTTTGAACATGTAAGTGTATAATCTGTTCAAATAAGGAACATTAAAAGTACATTTTTTCAGAATATAAAATAATTTGCATATCAATTTTACAAGATTTGGAAAGATTAGAAAAACACAAATAAGAAAACAAAGTATAAATCAGTATCCATAGATAATCACCAAATCTCACTGTTTCTAGTCAACTATATTTATATTTCTAACTTTAAGACAAAAATGGTAGCATATTATTCTGTTCTGCAGCATATATTTTTCATTTAACATTGTATCATGAGCATTTTCCAATGTTATTGGAGGGTTGAAAACCCCAGTTATTAACGTCTTTATAGTATTTTTCACATGGACAAACCATTATTGACCATTTCCCTGCTGTTGGATGCTGAAATTGTTTGATTTTCCCCAAATTTTCACTCTTAAAAATAACACTGCTGCTGGGTGCAGTGGCTCACGCCTGTAATCCTCGCACTTTGGGAGGCCGAGGCGGGCGGATTGCCTGAGCTCAGGAGTTCGAGACCAGCCTGGGCAACACAGTGAAACCCCGTCTCTAATAAAATACAAAAAATTAGCTGGGCTTGGCAGCATGCGCCTGTAGTCCCAGCTGCTCGGGAGGCTGAGGCAGGAGAATTGCTTAAACCCAGAAGGTGGAGGTTGCCCAAGCCGAGATCACACCACTGCACTCCAGCCTGGGTGACAGAGCGAGATGCCATCTCTAAAAAAAAAAAAAGAAAAAAAAAATAACATTGCTGTTACTTATACACAAATTTTATTTTCCTCTAAGTCCCTTTTCCCCTTCTTCATGAATTGCATTTTTCCATTCCTAAGCATCCCTTTATCTTCTTCCCAGAGATCACAGAAGAGAAAGATGAAGAGCAAATATTTTTCCTTTACTTTGTGTATTTTCTACAAACTTGGGGCCTGTCTTGGTGGCTGTCAAAGTGTCCTTTTTTTTTAGAGCAGAAAGAGCTGTAGGAAAACATGACGTGGTGTTTCATGCAACATAGTGGAAATGCTGTTTGAGGTCATCAGGCTGTACTTCTGTCAGTCCGCAGCCCCAGAGCTCTGTAACGAGGATCCCAGTTTTCCAGGCTACTGTTATGGTCCAGGTCCAAACCCGCCTGCCATCTGGGGAAATGGGTTGCTTGAGCCAAAGTAGGAGCTCCAGACTGTGCTGAAATCATTTACCTGTCTTAAATAGTTCTCACCTGAGGGGTGGCAGGTGTGGTTAAACTCCCCCCTCATTTCAGATTTTTGGAGTTTAATATGGGCCAAGCAACAAGCCCAGTGTACCTGTTAGTCCCTGAGGAACATTGGAAACTGTCTCTGGGAGACTGGGGGAGAAATTTTATTTTCCCAAACTTTAGCCAAGATTTTGAATCCTTTGTTTTTGCTTTCCAATATCAGTAAATGCCTAGCATGTATTCATTTTCCCCCTGCATTAAATACTTAAAGACTTTTCAATTCCACGTTCAGTTTTAGATCATGAAATGTGGTTGTCGGTCATTTATGTTGTAACGTGATGGCTTTCCCTCTTCTTTAGGAGTAAACATTACAACGGTGGCTATTCCATTGGTGCTCCTTGTTGTCCTGGTGTTTGCTGGAATGGGGATCTTTGCAGCCTTTAGAAAGTATGGTGACTTTACATGTTTAAATTTCTTCTCTAATTATGCGAACGAAAAACCAAAATGTTTATTCTTCAGAAATGCATACGTCCAAAAGCAGCATGACTTCTTTCAAAATAAAATGTTAACTTATATTTTAAAAACAAGTTAGATAAAAGAAATGATCAAATATTACTTTATTAATCTTTTTTTATAGACAGGGTCTCCCTGTCTCCCAGGCTGGAGTGCAGTGGTGAGATCACTCAAACTCCTGGGCTCAAGCAATTCCCCTGCCTCAACCTCCTGAGTAGCTAGGATTACTGGCATGTGCCACCATGCGCAGCTAATTTTTTATGTTTTCTAGAGATGGGATCTTGCTTTGTCACCCAGGCTGGTCTCAAACTTCTGGCCTCATTTGATCCTCGCACCTCGGCCTCCCAAAGCACTGGGATTACAGGCATGAGCCACCGCATTCCACCATGTATTACTTTATAAGCAGTTCTTGTCATTTAGAGACCTTTGGTAAAGACCTAACCTTTGAGTATTGTTGAAGTATCCTGAAATTGACGTATTGCTTTAGAAGTATCTGTGCTTTTCCTCCCTGAAGAGGAAAAGGAATATTAAATAGGCTGCTTGGGGTAACACCAAGCTGCCCAATAACTCAGCCTTCCCAAGCCTCGGTTTCCTTATGTATAAAATACAATTTACCCAGATAAGTTCTGAATCTCTTCCAGAACCCTAAAATCCGTGTGTATTTTAACAAATGTTAGCTATTGGATCTTAAAAAAAAAAAGGAAAGTATTCTGAAGTTTTCTCTTTTTATATTTTAAGCAACTTCAGAATCTATAATGTGTATATTAGTACAAATAGAATGAAGAATAGTTTCTGCCATCGTGAGAGAAGGTACAAAAGTCTCTGGTTCAGGTAGACACTCATAAGCTAAAGCATGCCTTAATGTAATGTGCTTGTATGAAATGCTTTTAAAGACACCCACAGTTTTGGATTGGAGTGTAGTAGAGATGAAGTGAGACCATGTGGTCATGAGGAATTGCTTCAGGATGACTGCATGAGCTAGTCATAAACTAAAGGCATCGATTTCTAATATGCAAAATAAGATTAGTATATATTCTTGTGAAATCTTGTGACCTTTCTTATAAATGAGATAAATTTATAGATAATTCTACATATTTGTATGATTTTCTAAAGCACATGGCAGCTGCCATCTCATTTAATTCTCACATCAACCCTATGAGGTAAGTACTTTTATGATCCTCATGTTACATAGGGAGAAAGAGGCAGATATGGTGGCTTATAAATATTCAGTAGGACTTTCTGTCTTGATAGGAAGAAGAAGAAAGGAAGTCCATATGGACCAGCAGAGGCTCAGAAAACAGGTTGGTTGAAAACTCTATCTACAATTTTATCTGTCTTTGAGGAAGGGACAGGATCTGCTGATTGAAAGCATAAGGAGGCCAGTGGCCTGCATTTATTTGGTTAAGACATAAGCCCTGTAGCCTTTAAAGTAGCATATCTATAAGGAAGGAATTTATTGTGCCCTGTCTCTTTATTTTAATGGCCACTTTACTTTTGTTTAATGTCATCCCTTATCACTTGTCAACATCCTGTTTTCTTGGCCACTGGAGTTTAGGCCACGACACTGCCTGCCACCAAGGAGGTATGACAAAAGCCTTATCAGTGAACTGAAGTAGGCCCGTGTTGTCAGCATCTGCAGGCCTGTGCGGTACTTTCCACCCTGAGAAAGTGAGAAAAAGCCCAGGCAGGGCTGGTGTGCAGGTTTCAGATAATCCCGCACACCAGCCCTGCCTGGTCTTTTTCTCACCTTCTCAGACACAGACACCCAAGCAATGAGTTAGCCGTGGTCCAGAGAGAGCAGGCAGTGGGGCAGGACCCCTGAGAGCGCGCAGGGGCCGTCGGCGACTCCGCCTCCCCAGGGTCTAAGACGCACCAGCCGCAGTGTCTCCTCTGTGTCACAGACGCCGTGCCGGTGCAGACTGTGGGAGACCGTAGCCAGACGATCTCACAGAGGGAGAGTCTGGGATCTGATGAGGGCAAAATGCCTTTTAAAGGCACAGCGGAAAGCACGATTAGAGTAGCGTTGGCTGTTGTGGTTAACGGCCTCGACCTGCTGTTCTTAGCACACACGCCTGAAGAGGACGTTTGTCACTGTCACAGCTGTCAGGAGGCGGCCTGACCTCTCCCTCATCAAGGAACATGTTCTGGAGGGTGCGCGTTACATTTCTGACATCTCCATTTGTTTCATGTTACCTTTATTCCAGACTGTTGGAAGCAGATGAAATATCCCTTTGCCAGACATCAGTCGGCTGAGTTTACCATCAGCTATGATAATGAGAAGGAAATGACACAAAAGTTAGATCTCATCACAAGTGATATGGCAGGTAAGTGTCATATTTCCGGGACAGTGCTGTTAGATTGGAGGTGCTGCTTGTGGGGGAGGGAGACAGGGGAGAGAAATAAAGCAAAATCCTTTTCTATTTAGATAGGGTCCAATAAATCTGAAATGTGTCTTTTCTGCATTCTGTACAGAATTACAAACTGACTCTGAGATATTACTTAAAAGCCCTATTCAGCCAGTCTCTTCACCTGCAGGGGATATAGTGACATCCATAGTGATAGCCCTGATGTACTACTAGTATTTGGAAGCCCTGAATCTATTTTTGTTACCAAAGCTTTGATTAAGGCACTGGTAAAGAGGGACTAGAAGGAGGAATTAAATACAGTTCCTGCCCTGAGGAAGGTGAGATAGGAAATAAAGGAACCCTCTCAGTATGAGAAGGGCCTCAGTGTCCCTGACAAGCCATCATCAAGAGTCAAGCTTCCCAAACCATCTATGGGGAAATGCGTTTTGTGTCTTTTTAAAAAATTTCTACTCCATCATGAATGAATACACTGTAAAATGCAATATACAATACTAGTAATAAGGAAATTTTAAAGACATACAGAATACAAAGCTCTAATTTTTTATTAGATTAAACAGACATAAAATTACTCTAAGAGTGACAAAGAGTAACTTAAGAGTAGTTGCTTGACACTTAATCTCAATTTCTGCATCTGTCTCTGTGGCACTGCTAAAAACAGTTCTCAGATACGTAGGACTCTGTGGGGCATGCTCTGAGTAGCACTGTGCGCTCTCGCTTCTCCCTCCTCACATGCAGCCTGAGGACTTGCAGTACAGGCATCACCTGGGGGCTTGTTAGAAAGGGAGGCCATAGAACCGGAGGCTCCCAGGTGATGCATGTGCACATCAGTGACTGGGAGTTGTCAGCGTAAGGGTTGGTTGAGCCACTTTGTGGGCAAGGAGAGCATCCTCTGCAACCAAAATCCATCCTCTTGTTCCTTGGAAGTGACATGAAGGGAGAACCTATTTTCTGTTCTCTTACTCCTTTCATTCTCCTTCAGCTTCTAATTCAGCCTCTCCTCCTTCCTCGCTGAATGGTCCTTCTCAGGCTCCTTAAATGTGGAATGGCACGGGTTCTAACCTCCACTCACCACAGTCTCTCCCCTAAACAGTCCCACACCCTCCCCAACTTCCAGCAGTGCCCTTCCATGTACGTCCGTCCATGCTGCTTCTCACACCCAGACTTCCCTCTCAGTCCCCAGTCCATCATTCTCAGCAGCCTGCTGGATGCCTCCACCTGCGGATGTCACCCGTTCCTCAGCACCCACAATCGAATCCACTGTTCCTAACCCTCAGCACACATGCTCTGTGCATTCCTTGTCTAACGGCCTCTGGACTGCACATCCCAGCCTCATCCAGGCTTACGCTCTGGAAAGGGTCCTTGCCTCCCCTCTTTCCTCACACCCCGCCTCTCACTGGTAACAAATTCCTGATTCCTGTCCCGGAGAGTCACCTTTCCTCTTTCTAGTTTGTGACCTCTGTGCATTTCCCTTTGCCTTTTTACCTCTCACTTTTCGATCTTTTCTTCTTCAGTCAACCTCCACAGTTACCTCTGAAAGTGTCAGTCTGTCGTTTCCCATAGAATTAAACCAGACTTCCTAGCAAGACAATCAACGCTTTTCCATGCTCTAACGTGTGGCTGACAGGATGTGTGTTCGAATCCTACTCCATCGCCCCATTGTGCCACCTAGGAAAAGTTAATTAGTCTCTCTCTGCCTTGGTTTCCCATTTGTGAAGTGGAGTAACAGTCCCTACCTCAGGGAATGTTTTTGAAGATGATTAACATTTTGCTCTTGGAATAGCGCCTGGCACAGGCGCCCTTTTGTGAACACAATGTGAAAGAAGCCTGCTGTGGTACTGAGCGTCGGGCTGTCGCAAGGCGCTGGAAAAAGCCTGCTGGTCCAGAGTGTGTGTGGTACAGAGCTCTATAAATGTGAGCTCCCAGCTTCATCCTCACCGTCACCACTAGGCCCTGCCCTGCTGCTTTGGTCCTCATATCCTATTAAACTACCCTGTGTCCCTCATACTCTGGCCATATCAAACTCTATTCTCGGGGCCGTGCTTTTCTCCACTTCCACGCTGTGTGACCTCCACCGCCACAGCATCTCCAGAGCCAGTTTCAGAGCCACTTCCTCCCTGAAGTATGTCCCCATGCCCCAGCACGTGGTCGTCGCCCCCGCCTCTGAGAAGACCCTGCGAGGCTCCCTGAGCACGCGGTGCGCTTGTGCGCTGCCTGCGGGTGGCTTCCCTGGCTTTCACACCAGGGTTTTCCCGCCGTGCCTGGGACACCTGAGGGCCCCCGGCGGGAGCGTCAGTCAGCACAGCCTGAAGCAGAGTATCCCTGTGTGTCCCCGAAGGCCGGCCCGTGTGCGGTGCCCGCTGACTGCCATCTGTCCTGTGGTTTCAGATTACCAGCAGCCTCTCATGATGGGCACCGGGACAGTCACGAGAAAGGGCTCCACCTTCCGGCCCATGGACACGGACAGCGAGGAGGCCGGGGCGGGCACAGACGCCGGCGGCCACTACGACTGCCC
>NW_012114488.1:23223892-23340322 GCF_000951035.1 Colobus angolensis palliatus
CCGCAAACACTCCCTCTCCTCGGGCGGCCTCTCCCCCGTAGCGGGTGTGGGCGCCCAGGACGGAGACTATCAGAGGCCGCAGAGCGTGCAGCCTGCTGACGGGGGCTACGACCGGCCCAAAGCTGCCAGCGCCTTCGCCACAGAAAGCGGCCACCCGGACTCTCAGAAGCCCGCGACGCATCCCGGGACGAGTGACGGCTGTCGTGCCCGCAGAGACTGCCTCGCACCCCTCAACCAGACGGCCACGACCGCCCTGTGGTGAACACAATGTGAGAGAAGCCCGCTGTGGTACTGAGCGTCGGGCTGTCGCGAGGCGCTGGAGAAGGCCTGCTGGTCCCGCGTGTGTGCGCGCGTGAGTATGTGTGTGACAGGTTCGGTAGGATCCTAGACACGACCCGTCACACTGTTTACAAAACTGTACCGCTGGTCTCGTGCTGACCCTGAGGGTGCGTCTGTTGGCTTTTGTTAGGCTAGAAAAATGAACATTTTCCGATGGCTTTTTCCTTCCTCTGACTGGGATATTGAGCTGCTTTGGTGTTAAAGGTGTGATCTGTACAGAGTTGTATTTAACAAGAATCAAAGTAACTTAAGTTTGCTCTATCAGATTTTAGTTCTGCACAGAGGTTAAGTGGGAAAACGCAGCTGTCGCAAAACGTATATAAATAGTATGTTCATGTTTTTCAGTATATTATCTGATACTGTGTTAGCAGCAGGTCTGCTTAAACCTAATCTTGTTGTTACTGTGAGTCATTTCCTCTCCTTTGATAACTAGAACTAAAAGCATTTTTAACATTCTTCTCCTGGAAGAAATGAATTACTTGAAGCATGAAAAGTACACCAGGGTGGTTGTTTATTTAGCAATCATGACTGTAGATTTAAAAACAAGCAAAGAAGGAACACCTCAGCAGCTGCCGGTTTCCTTGGTCTCCACTTCAGAGGGGGATGCGAAGAGGTGGGCCCAGCTCCCGTGACCATGAAGGTGGCACAGGAATTAGTGTGAATGGCTGTGTCAGATGCTTTTGTACCTCAGATTAAAAATCTTGCTGAGGTCAGATGCGACACTTTTCATGACTTTCTTCAGAAGTAGCACATTTTCGTGACTTCCGTTGTCCTCTGAAAAACAAAGTTATTTGGAAGATGTTCATACAAAAGTGACTCTGACCAAGTCTAAACCGAGCTTTTCTACTGACATGAAACTGTTGGAAACTGATCTGACTTTATAAGAAATGATTTTCCCCTCAGGAGGCGTCTGTAATTCCAGAACAGGCCAGACCTCAGCTGTACCTCATGTTCAGTAGTTTTTATTTGGGTTTGTTTTGTGAGTTAAGTATGGGGGATTTAACCTCTTTTATCAAAGAGGAAAATGTGTGTGCATGTTTTTTAATAGAAAATATGGACCAAAAAATTTTTTCCCAAAAGAATGTATTATAACCCTATTTGTATGGTTATTACATCCTGTGAAATGTATATATGTTAAAACAATGGGGATGCTGGAAGGTCATGGCAGACTAACTGCTGGTTAGTGTGGAGGGTAAATAGTTTACTTTGTGGAGTTTACATGGTTTTATGTACACACTAATTGTAATAAACTATGCCAAACCAAACTGCCCCTGACTCTCACTGGTCAGCCCTGCTTGCTGGGGTGTTAGAGGCACTCAAGGCTCAGCCTCCATAAAAAGGCAGGTGCCACAGTGGAAAGAGCAAGGGCTTGGTGCCAGATTAGGCCAGACCCCAATCTATCACAGAAGAGAAGTCTTTGGCTGCTTGTATAATGATGAGACTCAGTTCCTCATGTTTGAAAATGGTGTTGTCATGCTTTCTTCCTACAAAACTTACAAAAATTAGTTGAAACATTTATCAAAGTGTTTATTCTATAGTAGGTCCGTTTTTCTAATGTAAAGCCTTCAGTGGGCTGTTTACAGAATTTTAATATTGGAATATTAGACCATGAGTATAGGCTTAGATCTACAGCCCTTCTTTACAATAGAGCTGTCTTCGTCTATCACTGTTCTTCTGCCACATTAGTGATCTAATCATGGCCAGTGGGAGAACAGGACTTTGTTTTGGCTCAGCACTTGCTCAGGGTAGACCCATTGTGTAGAACAGGTTGGGTGAGTGGAAAGGTCTGATAAACCCTACACAGCTAAACCTAAACTAGAGGATAAAAGCAGAAAAATATTACATCTTTCTTTTTTGGTGTTTTGCAACATCAGCACATGATAAGGCGTGAATGAGACAATTCTAATTGATTTATGTTATCAAATCCTCCCGGGAGGTAAAGATTGTATTCTGCCACTTACATTTGTGGTTGAAACACATTTGCTATGACAAGCAAGACTACCCGTATACAGGCTCCAGAAAGTCTGCTCTGGGTTTTATCATTGTTATTTAAATTTTCATTAACATTTATAATCAGCCTAGGAAATAGAAAGGATGTGAGAGATTGTTGTGTGTTTATTTTATACTGCTTTGGATTCTTAACAGAACATGAAATCACATTTATAGGCACAACTGTATATACCATGAACAGCTATGAAGCCTTTCCCCACTCTGACCAGTCACAGCAGTCCAAGTGTGGCCACCAGGTTGGCCTCACTATTCTTAAAACGCTTGTCTTGCATTCATTCCCATACCAAATAGTTACTGAGGTTCTGAGAGCAGTGTTTACCCTGTACTTACTGGAGTTGAAAGAGAGGATGCCTAGTCTCTCCCCCAGATCTGAGAGCCGTTGAATCCCTCCAGTGAGAAACTACGGTGAATACAAACACTCACCCCAACCTGCAAGTATTTCCTGCCCAAAACACAGCCCACGCAGTCACCCCATGCCACACTGCACACCCACCAACGCTGCCGTGTTCACATCCCACTACAGATCCCCCGTCTCCCACTGATCTCGCTCCCAGCTTCTCCCTGTTCTGGAATGAATTCCCCTAGAGGCTTTAAAGGTTTTCATTTTGTCTTTGGTATTCTGCAGTTTTACTACCCTGTGTGTTGAGCTATGAATTTGTTTCCGTTCACATTGCTTGGGACTTGGGCCTCTTGAATCTTAGGATTTATCAACTATGAAAATGATCAGCCCTCTTTTTTGGTTGTTTCCTTTATTTTCTCCTGGAAATCCTATTGGATGCTCACTGGAGCTTCTCATTCTCTTTGGTTCTGATACCTGAGTATTTCCCTTTATTTCTTATGAGATTAGCTAGGCCTTGTAAAGAATTCTGATTTATTTCGTCTGACATTCCTAGGAATTCATAGTAGACAGGTTTTCTTCTTATTGAGTCTGCCATCTTGCTGGAATGATGCCTCCCCAACAGAAACAAGAAAGCAGGTTTATTAAAATGGCAGGCCAGGCACGGTCTCTCACACATCCCAGCACAAGGGTCTGAGGCAGATTGATAGCTTGAGCCCAGGAGTTTGAGGCCAACCTGGGCAATGTAGTGAGACCTCCTCTCTACAAAAAAAATTTAAATCAGCCAGTTGTAGTGGTGCAAGCCTGCAGTCCCAGTTACTGGGGAGGCGGGAGGATCACTTCAGCCCAGAAGGTGGAGGTTGCAGCAAGCCAAGATCACGCCACTGCACTCCAGCCTGGGCAACAGAGCAAGACCGTGTTTTTTGTTGTTTTGTTTTGTTTTTTAAAAGAAGAAAATAGCACAGGTTTAGAATCATATAGAACTTGGTTTTAACTGGAGATTCAATCTTTGTAACTATGTGATTGCAAGCACATTACTGATGCTTTCTAAATCTACTTCTTTATTCCCAGAGTGGAAATTATTATGAAAGGGCTGTTGTGCAGACTATATTATAGAGTTTTGCATACATTAGATGATCAATAAAATTAGCTCCTTTTCTCTCTGCCCAATCTGAAGTCATCCAACACCATTTCCCTTAGAGTCCTTTTTATTTTTCAAGTGGAGACTGCCTGTCCTCCCAACCAATGCACTTAACTGTGGCACACACCCTTCTTCCAATAGACCACTTCCATCCACATCCTTTCTCACTCTTTCACTGCTGTTCAAAGCTCTCCCTTTTTTCTCACCTAGCTCTACCACCTTTTTCTTTTTGCTGTGACACCTAATATCTTCCAGGCCACTTTTTTCTATTCGTTGAGGACATTCACCTAAGTCTAGTTCTTCTCCATTCCTCCTCAATCATATTAGAGAATGAAGTGCCCAACATGGTCATTTTTGTGGTTTCTTGACTTCCACTCTAGTAACCTCCACTCTATTTAAACCACTCCCACACATGTCCACATTCTTGTCGTCGGCAAGATCCCCAGTACTGTAAACCTAATCTCCAGCAATTCTCTCTTAGCTCAAAACCCCGAGATCTTCGCCTTCCCACCTACTTAGTCACTGACCTCATTTAGATACCCAACCCCCAGATCCCATCATTTTCCTCTAGTTGTTCATCGTTTTAGGTTGCATTTCCTTCCCTATCCACCACTGAACTGTGCTGTCTCAGCATTTTCGCTCCATTTTCTTTCCAGGAACCCCAAACCATGAGACCCCAACAACATAATTCCCCTTGAGAATACCATCTCTCCATCTTCATCACAGCAGCAGGGGAACATTGCAAACTATTCACACTGTGGCTGTTACAAAAGCTCAGCTTCCAATTTACTGGGGGCCCATCACTCCTCATTGCTTTTATTTATCTTTGATCCCTTTTTCCCTACCCCTCAGCAATTATTCCAAAGCAGTGCCACTTTTAACACTCTCCCTTACTCTGATCTTGCCACTTTCTTCACCTAAAAATAAGTCATTAAAATCAGAACAACTTCCTGTTGATTCCTCTTCCCACAGAACCTGTATCCACTTCATTCCTTTCCTCATTCCTTCCTGTGTCAATGGAAAAAGTGTTCTAAACCTTCACCTGTGATCTTAAATCCCACTGCCTTCCCCTTATCTCTTTGCTCCTATTCTCCCTTTTTCGTTTATCTTCTCCTTTTCATTGGAGGTCTCCCCCTCAGCCTTTCAACTTCCTCAAATCTCTCCCAAGTATAAAGAATTCTCCCTTAATATCCTAAGCCCTTCTAATTACCCGTTGTCTTTCTTCCAAGAGTGATCTCCTCTTGGAATTTTCGTATGCCTTATTTCCCATCCATTCTTTTTCTAATGTGGTTTTTAGTCAGTTATATAGGTACACAAAACATGGTATCCCTTTCCATTTGTTCAAGCCCCTTTTGCATCCTTTCAGGGGATTTTAAAGGGTGCTCACATAAGTACTGCATATTTTTTGTTTAATTTATACTTAGGTGTTTTTTGTTGTTGCCGCCATTGTAAATTGTCCCCACCTCCTAAGTATCAAGAACCAGTATGGCCTAGTGGTAAAAAGCATGGATTCTGGGGCTTAGGCTGCCTGGGCTCAAATTCTGGCTTAGTTGTGACCAAGAAGGACTTACTTTCTATGACTCCATTTCCTTATTTCTAAATGGAGATACTAATGGTATATACCTTATAGGGTTGTGATGAAGATTACAAGGCTTAATATACATAAAACCCTGATAACAGTGTCTGGCCCATGAGAAGTACCATGTGGTGGTAGCTATTATATGCAGTCTTCCTGTTTGATTTCTGTGACTAATTTGTGTGCAAAAAGTCTTTACTAAATGTCCTTATTATTCCTAGTAGCTTTTAGTTGATTCTGTTAGGTTTTTCTGGAATTTGATCACATTTGCAAATAGTGCTAATGCTATCTCCTTTCCAATGCTTATGTGTACATTTAATTCCATTGGCAGTACCTCCAGTACCATATTAAATACTTCTGGTGGCTCCCACCTTAGCATGATGCTGGCTTTTAGGCAGAGATAGATTTATTACATGGAGGTAAATCTTATTATGTTAAGAAAGCATCTATTTATTCCTTTTCTTTTCCCCTTGCAAGGAATGTGCTTAATTTTGACCAAAGCCTTTTCAGCATCTATGGAAAATATGATTTTCCTCCATAGGACTCCTCCCTAGAGCCAGTCAGATGATTAATCACATAAGTAGATGTCCCAGTGTTAAACATCTGGTTATAGTATATGAATCCATTACTGTATTAAATTTGCATGGATAGGATTTTACTTAGGATTTTTACATTAATATTCTTTTGTGGGTCAGGTGCGGTGGCTCACGCCTGTAATTCTAGCACTTTGGGAACCCAGGAGGGCGGATCCTGAGGTCAAGCGATCAAGACTATCCTGGCCAACATGGTGAAACCCTGTCTCTACTAAAAATACAAAAGTTAGCTGGGCGTGGTGGCCTGTCCCTGTAATCCCAGCTACTCAGCAGGCTGAGGCAGGAGAATCGCTTGAACCTGGGAGGCGGAGGTTGCAGTGAGCCGAGATCGAGTCACTGCACTCCAGCCTGGCAACAGCGCAAGACTCAGTTGCAAAAAAAAAAAAAAAATTTATATATATATATTTGTGAATCAGGGCTTTTGTTTTCTTTCTTTGTGGCAATCTCGATATATCTCAGATATTATTAGCTTGACAGAAACAATTCAGAATTTTTCTTCCCATTTTTGGTTCTCTTGCTAAGCATTAGAGTTAGCTGTTGTTTAAAAGTTTAGTAGCATTGTCCTGTGAAATCACATATTTTGGTAATTTGTGGGGAGAGCACTTTGATAATTTCTTCTATTTTTGCTATGGAAATTGGTTTGTTTAGATTTTAAAACTTCCTTGGAAACAGTTTTGGTAAATTACATTTTCCTAGAAAAGTTTTCAAATTTATTCCTATAGAATTGAACAAAGTAGTCCATTATTATCCTTTTAGTTTTCTCTTTTATGGGTATTTCTCTCTTATTTCTTATTTTGTATATTTGCATTTACTCCCTTTTTTCATGACTAATCAGCAGTTCGCCTTTTTCCTCTGAAAAATCAGTTTTTAAATTTTTGTAGTTACTTCTACTGTTTCAGAAGCCAACAACCCGTTTGTTACTGCCTTAGGCAGAGATTAAAAATGCCCTCAACCACAGTGAACATGACAGTAGAGGGCACCTATTGAGCATGACACATCCTCAAATGTCACAAAAGGACACAAATATCCTTGTTACAGTATTGCTTCCTAAAGAATATGGGGACAGTATGCACACAAGCAGGAAATAACCTATTCTGTAAGTATTTGGTGGGGCAGGGGAATGCTATAGTCTTGACAATCTAGAAATCTACTATATAACTCTAGGAGTTCTCTCATTCTACATTACTCCACTACAGCCAAACAGTTTCTTGTGAAATTCAAACCCAGCACAGTCATCATTTTTAGAAATCAAAACTGTATCAAACCTAGGCTCCATCAAACCTTGTACCCTTTAAGAAAATTTTGTAAAAAATTCTACTGCAGTTGGCAAGCATGGAAAGAATAAAAATAATTGTTGGAACAGGAAGACTGAAAGCTGACAATTTTATCTATATTTCCCTTTTCCTTCTTTGTGGCCTATTAAAGTAGAATGAAGAGAGGAATTTGAGTCTTGGCGCAGACACTTAACTAGCTGTGTGACCCTGGAAAAATTAGCCTTCAATTTATTGATCTTCATAGGAGTATTTTATTTGATTTTCAAAAAGCCTTACACCGCTAATAAAAGTAAAATTAATAATGTACCTGGAATCTGCTACCCCCTGTTGGCAATTTACCAAATTGCAAATTCTACCTTTCCAATGCATAGACTCCAAGTTTTAGTGTTGGCCTATATTTTATCTAATTTTCTTTGTTATAGTCCATTACCTATCTTCCTTTTTTAAAATATATTTCTATTTTTATAGATTTAGGGGGTAGAAGTGCAGGTTTCTTATGTGCATATATTGCGTAGTGGTGGAGTTTGGGCTTTCAGTGTATCCATCATCTGAATAGTGAACATTATACCCAATAGGTAATTTTTCAACCCTCACCCCCCTCCCACCCTCCTATCTTTCGTAGTCTCCAGCGTCTGTTATTCCACTCTGTATCTGTCCATGTGTACCCTTTATTTAGCTCCACAAGTGAGAACATGTGGTATTCAACTTTGTTTCTGAGTTAGTTCACTTAGGATAATGGTCTTCAGTTCCATCCATGTTGCTGCAAAAGATGTAACTTCATTCTTTTTTTCATGGCTGAATAGTATTCAATGGCATATATTTACCACATTTTCTTTATCCAGTCATCCATTGATGGACACTTAGTTTGATTCCATACATATCTTTGCTACTGTGAATAGTGCTGTCATAAACATACGAGTGCCAGTATCTTTTCAATATAATTTCTTTCTTTCTTTTGATATATGCCCAGTAGTGGGATTGCTGGATCAAATGGTGGCTCTATTTTTAGTTCTTTGAGAAATCTCTATGCTGTTTTCCATAAAGGTTGTACTAATTCACATTCCCACCAACAGTGTAAGTGCTCCCTTTACTCTGTAGCCTCCCCAACATCTGTTTCTTGACTTTTTAATAATGGCCATTCTGACTGGTGTAAGATGGTGTCTCATTGTGGTTTTAATTTGCATTTCTCTGATTAGTGATGTTGAACTTTTTTTTCATGTTTATCATCCACTTGTATGTTTTCTTTGAAAAATGTCTGTTCTTTTGCTCACTTTTTATCCTCCTACTTAGACGCCAGAGGTGTTTCTTTTACAACCAAATGCCCTCTTAACTTAAAACTTTAAATCAAGCTTGTTGTTCAAATCTTCCGTTTCCTAATTTCCCTGAGAGTGTTGTTGCAATCTCCCACTATGATGATAGATTCAACATTATAGTAAATTGATTAAGAAATTAAGTAACCTTTATCCCTAATGATTTTTTTTCTTCAAGTCTGTTTTTAAAAAATATTAATGTAACTGTATCCATATTCTTTTGGAGAAAATATGCCCAGTGTATATTCTTCCTCCTATCACGTTCAAATTCTTTATGTCCTTATGTTTAGTATGTTCCTTTTAAACGATATATTGCTGGATTTTTCCCAATGTAAATTATATGTTATCCAGTTTCAGTTCTTTCTTTCAATGAGTTTAGACACTGATCAAGCGCTCTCAAGATTCAACTCTAGACTGGACATGGTGGCTCCTGCCTGTCATCCCAGCACTTTGGGAGGCAGGCGGATCACCTGAGGTCAGGAGGTTCAAGACCAGCCTGGCCAACATGGTGATACCCCCGTCTCTACTAAAAATACAAAAATCAGCCGGACGTGGTGGCAGGCACCTGTAATCCCAGCTACTTGTGAGGCTGAGGCAGAAGAATCACTTGAACCCAGGAGGCAGAAGTTGCAGTGAGCCAAGATTGCACCATTGCACCCCAGTCTGGGCGACAAGAGTGAAACTCCATCTCAAAAAATATATATATATATAAAAAATAAAAAATTCAATTCTAGGAGTACTCCTTTGACTTTTGCCAGCATATGCTAGATAATTCTTACACTTTTTGTGTAGTTTCTTTTCTCCTTTATCAGGCCCAGCACATCTCCCATCCAGGCTTTATTAGGATTTAGCCCTAGTTACAGTCCTGGCAGCAGACTAGGCAGGGGCAGGTATTGCCTTAGGGAAGTGGTTAGTAGCGGCCTCTGTAACATCTTGGAGCGTAGACAAGGTACAAGGCCTTACTGGAGAAGCGTGGGCCACTTCTTAAGACCAGACAGTCCAGTAGACTGCAAAGTCTCTCAGGCGCATCCATCCAGATCTCCCCGTGGTTCTAGGTTTTCCTCACCAGGGCCTTGACTTTCACAGAATAAAAGGGGTTTGGCTGAACATTCAAGTATCTGAAACTCAGCAACTCTAACACTTACGCACTCAGCCTGAAGCTCAGCTGTTTCAATCCCTCCATTGTAGGAGGTAAGACCTCTTTGGGAGCTGCCCCACCCCGTTTCTGTAGGTCATCAATACAATCCTGCTGTAACCAGCCAACTCTGCTATTCTTGTAGATGTTGTTCTCCCCATATTTTTTAAATGTCTGCATCATCGACCCTCCTGGAGAGTTCCCCTCTCCATAAGCTACTCCCTGGGTCCAGAATCTCTAAAACTGCCCCCAAGTTGAGTGAGTTGCTAGGACTCATCCGATTAAGCATAGTTTTATTCACAATTATGATTTATTACAGAGAACACAAAGCAAAATGAGGAAAGGGCAAAGGCATATATAAGCAAAGTCCCAAGAAAATCAGGTACAAGCTCCAAGATTCATCTCCCAATGGAGTCACACAGGACATGCTTAATTACTCTAGCAGTAACGTGTAACAATACATCAAGTGTTGTCCACCTAGGAAGCTTGCCTGACTGAACCTAGGAGTCAAGGTTTTAGGGGAGTCAGTCATGTAGGTACTCTCTGCCTAGCACATACCAAAATTCTAGATTCCCAGAGGAAAGTAAGTGTTCAACAAAAATCCTATTGTTTGTACAAACATTTCAGGCACAGTAAACCACACTTACCAGCGAGGGGATGATGGGAATACTCCTGATATCCAAGTTGCTGGATGCTAGCCAAGGTCCAACCTTGCAAGCAGACCTAAAGACAACAGGTTCAGGCCTGTTCTGTTAACTCTTTTCTGCACACCATTTGTGCAATAGCCACTGAGCCATGATTTTGTGTCAAGGACTAGATAAACTGTACTTACCAACCAGATGTCATTGTCTTTGCCCTTTGGGTGGGTTCCTAATGCCCATCTTATTACCTGTTTCCTCAAATCTCACTCACGGTCACTTGTGTTAGTCTAGGCTAAGAAGCAGACGCCAACACCAAAAAGGGATCTGCTGTGCAACAGATTTATTAAGGGCAATACCAGTGAGGAAAAATAGGTAGGGAGCTGGGGTTGAGGGGAGGCTGGAAGGCAATGAGACCACAATGGAGGTAAGACCCAAGGTGAACGAAAGGAGGAAGGAAGGTTGGGTGACAGCAACATGGACTACAATGTAATCCTAAGGGAGTTTGGCAAGACCATCATGGAGTGCTCAGCTAAAGTTGAGGAGTCATCATATAATATCCCTGTCATAATCAGTCATTGACTGGCAGCAGCGTGGAGAAGCAGAGCCTCACCACGTACACAGGGATGAATTTCAGACCACAGTAGCTGGGCTTTCAGTAAGCTACGCTCCCTCCTGCACGAGAACTGACAGACGCATTCTCATGACTGCCGCCATGGTGGTTATAACTCTCAGAACACACCTGAAAAAGGTTCACTATTAAACAAATATTCAGCACCAATAGCGCATGGTATTTGCAATACTTTTAAAGTTTTTTTTTTTTTAACATTACAGTTATAAAACCACCTAAAACACTGATTAACAATGAAAATGCAAGTTCTCTTTAAAATTTCATAAACTGACCAAAAAATTCATAAATTGACCAATATCCTACGGGGTTGTATTCTGGGGAAAAGGCATCTTTTCAAATCACTTGGTGAATCGGGAGCTTAAATCAACACACAGAAAGCATATACGTATTAGCACTGAATCAAGATTAGTCAGTGACAAAAATGTATTTCTAATGTTCATAACATTTCTAAACGTTTATAACTCAAGTAATTCATTTACAGGTATTTTCCAAAAATTATTTTACATATAACTTAGGAACTTCTAAATTATATATACTTAGATGTCAAAATGGAAGAATATCCTTTTAAATAGTATCTTAAAAACAGGATTGATTTTCTAACTTTTATCAATGTTTTCCTCAATATTTATAACACAATATTTATAACACAAAATTAAGCCAAGTCCTTTGCACAGACTTTATGACATGTTGGTACAAATAATAGAAGCTACTATAAATAAATAATAAGCCAAAATATTTAATGTAGAGGAAACAAAATGTTTATTTAAAAAAATGAGATCAGTATCATTTTAATGTAGAAGATGCCGTCTTTATTTACAGGCTAATAAAAAAATATTAAACTCAACTAGATATAATACATTATCATAAATGCGAGAGATTTGAGGCCAACCATAAGTGTAAGACTGGATAGATGGAATAGGGATTACATAATTAGGATGTCAAATACTGTGCATCTTACACATGAATCACATGAAACCTTTTTGTTTCTAAACATGAAAACAGAGTAAGTCCACTGTGGTGGGGAAAAAAAACAGCACCACAGACAAGTTGTGCTAACTTTTGATAGCTGTTGACTTGTAATTATCAAGACTCACAAAATTTTCATCTTTCTCAAATTTATTTTAACAATAGTCTCACCGCCAAAATGTTGCTTTTCCATCAAATTCATAACTGAGGTACTGTAGAAGAGAATTTTAGAGGTTAAGTGTAAATATATACACACATACATACAACCCTCACATTCTATTAAAACGTTTTCTCAACCATTCTGTTTGTGTATACATGTGTGTATTTCTCCTTCTGTCCCTTTCTCGATGAAATGGCTTTGCAACAGTTCCCTCCTTGTTTGGTTTTTGTCTTAGAAGTTTCAGGGACATATGAATTTCTTTCCTATAAGTGTGAAAATATTAAAATTGGTTCTCAGTCCTTTGGAACTAATAACTAATTCTTAGTTCATCCCCAAAAACCATATATTCTAAAATGATCTTTTAACTAGTTACTTTCTAACACCTGACAGGAAGCTCACAGCAGCATCTGAGCAATGGTGCTCTCCCGTAGGCTTACAAACCACAGTGAAGCAGGAATGAAAAGGAAACTGACCTGTGGAGTTTTAAACTACCTGGAAACTTTTCATTCTATTTATCAGTCCTTAAAAGGAATTTATATCATAACCATCTCCTACAATCCTTCAAATTACACAGTGACCTCATAAAAATTCCAACTTGAGGTTTTAAAAAACAAACCACCTCTTCATACGCTTATTCGGTAGTTCTTGAAAATCAAAGGGTTACTTCCTAAGGATTCAGTCATAGCAGATAAAGGATGTTCTCTGAAAAAAATGCCATGGTCATTCCATCCCAGGCTGTGTTTTTAGAAGATAAGAATGACATGGTTCCATGTCACAGCAAAAAGGTTTTCAGGTCTGCCACAATGGACAATTTTTTTGACTAAATAAATACAGTGGCTAAAATTCAGTTTGCAGATCTCATGTCATGCATGGAAGGTATGTGTTTGGCATAGGGGATACATAAGGAAAAAACAAGTTTTTTTTTTCCTTTTAAGAGGCCTACCCTTTCAAGAGCAAACAATAACATGTAACTTGCTTATTCATTTGTACAATTAAATACTAGCTTTTGCTCAGAGGCAAATGCTATAAAGTATTTTAATATCAGTAACAATATATACTATGAAGTGCACTTCTATTACAAATTAACATGGTGATATACAGATGAACACCACCACCCAAAACAAACCATAAATGAGCAACAGTTAAAACATTAAATTTATAAATAGCAAAACCACAAAATAAAGTATATATATTTTATAGATTTACCCTTGAACAAATATATAGTGTATCTGGGAAAGACAAAAAAAAATGTGTTTTATCACATAACATCTGAATACCAGAAATTAAGATACTGATAATATTCTAAAAGCCTTGTAGGCTTTCTCCCACTTAATATTCCCTTAACTGTGTATCCTTTAAAACAGTGATATTAGCAAAACTATCACCTCTTTAATGCAATGTTTTGACTTTGCCTAGCAGGTTACAATGACCTGTAAAATATTAAATCAGAGAGGAAGCACTCCATGTTTAATCATAGGACAAGAGACCTAACAAATTTATAAACCTGCATGTGAAGAGAGTTTTAGTCAAACATAAACTGACATGAAAACCCAACCAAAACAATTACTGTATCAAAATGTCTTTATCTCTTCTTGCACACCTTTTAGATGACTGGAAATCATTTACTTAGAAAACTGCCATTTGATTTGAATATACTGTGTTTCATGACATAGTAATAAATCTGAACTTTTACTACCAGAAAAATTTATCTTTAAGTGCCAGGACTATCACAAGACAAACTATATGAACAACTCAAAATGTATAAAACTGTCTTTTGTGGATCCCAGAAAACAAGCATTTGAGACTTAACATGAATGGGTAAATGCTCCAGTACCGTGCACACAGATCAACATAATTGAGAACAGATGTTTTACACTCGTCTGCATTTCTTTTAAAAACCCAAAAAAGTAAAATGTTTAGTAACTTTTGAGAATCTATTTCTAGTGCAGCACTGATTGATAAAGGACTGCTTAAAGAAAACTATTTCGTACTGCATTGAATAAGGCTGAAATGCAAACTCATTACAATAAATGATCATTAATAATTGGTTTAGATTTCAGGATGCACAATAAATTTTTTTTAAGTCTAAGAAGCCTTTCTTTCAGTTTCAAAAATTAAGTCAAGCCTATATTTCTACAATTCATTGAGTCAAGTTGTCTTCTGAAACACCACGGTTAACATTCTAGAATATAAAATATGAATTCACTTACTCTCTGTAACGGTATTTCTTGTAAAATTCCAGTTAGCACTGTCCTCCTTCTAAAGGGAAAACAAACCAAATAAAACAGTAGGGTTTCATTTGGTACTTAACAGCCCAGTAATACCCCTTTGGGAACACATGCTTTGGTGCTTACATGTTCAAGAAAATCAAGATTGCTTTACATGCAATAGCTAATCATGGTCTACCACAGAAAACAGTGTGTTTTATGCATTTAGAATTGTTCACATGAAGCCCTGAGGTACCTGCCTTTCATTTAGGCAACAAACAGCCTCCTCTGATTTTGTAGTCTTTGTCACCATCTTCCCCAGTGCCCCAAATTCAGAATAGTCTGATTAACAATCTTGTCTGGAGATATGGTCAATTTAATAAGATTTTTTATGATACAGAGTGTGCAGATCGTCTAATTTTGAAGCACTGTCATCTAGCGGAGTTTCACTTGCAGTGCTCAGGTCTCCATTTTCATGTGTGTCAGTTACTGCCTTCTTATTAAATCCTGAAAGAAAGGAGAAAAAAAAAGCAGATACTTTCTGGTTTAAAAAGTTAGTTCTGGCCAGGTGTGGTGGCTCATGCCTGTAATCCCAGCAATTTGAGAGGCCAAGGTGGGTAGATAACCTGAGGTTAGGGGTTGAGACCAGCCTGGCCAACGTGGTGAAACCCCGTCTCTACTAAAAATACAAAAATTAGCCGGGTATGGCGGCACATGCCTGTAATCCCAGCTATCTGGGAGACTGAGGCGGGAGAATCACTTGAAGCCAGGAAGTGGAGGTTGCAGTGAGCTGAGATTGCACCACTGCACTCCAGCCTGGGCAACAGAGTGAAATTTAGTCTCTTAAAAAAAAAAAAAATTCATTCTATTTATCAATCCTTAAAAGGAATTTATATCATAACCATCTCATACAATCCTTCAAATTACACAGTGACCTCATAAAAATTCCAACTTGAGGTTTTAAAAAACAAACCACCTCTTCATACAATTATTCGGTAGTTCTTGAAAATCAAAGGGTTATTTCCTAAGGATTCAGTCTCAATTAAAAAAAAAAAAGTTAGTTGTATAATTTCATTGCATGAAAAACAAAGGAATGCCCACTGTAATTAACAGTAGTATCTAAGGCAAAAATAATGCCTTATATTAATCAAATCAGCAATTCCTAACAGGAATTCTTCCTTCTTCCCCCTTATGGCAGGTATCAGATACTGTACAGATTTAAAAATACTATAATAGGCTTATCTAAAAATTGTATTAAGTTTCCTACCAAGTTTTCTTTTCCTTTTTTTCTTTTTTGAGACAGGGTCTCACTCTATTGCCCAGGCTGGATTGCAGAGCTGCCTTGACCTCCTGGGCTCAAGCAATCCTCCCACCTCAGCTTCCTTAGTAGCTGGGGCTACAAGCATGTGCCACCATGTCCAGGTATATTTTAAAAAATTTTTTGAAGAGACAGGGTTCACTATGTTGCCCAGGTTGGTAACTCCTGGCCTCAAGCGATCCTCCTGCCTTGGCCTCCCGAAGTGCGAGGTTTACAGGCATGAGCCACCATTCCTAGCCCCTATCAAGTTGTCTATAAGACTTAGAAGTAATACATATAATTGTAAAATTCAGTCAATTCTACTTATATAAATATCTACTGAACTGTGAATTATATTTTTATTTTACATTGTTACTTTCATATTACATTAACTTCACTTAACTGAGACATATACTAGTTAATTGCTTAAAATGTAATTTGTTGGCAAGATGATGTCTAGCTAAGATTTAAAACGAATTCTGGTCATCTATAAAATAAATAATAGGCTTATAAATAAATAAGTGTTGACTATATCACCTATCTATTGAGCTATAAAGTATAGACATGTGTGAAACAATAACCAATAGATACAGTTTTTAAGTAAGTCAGTTAAATGTGATACATACACACAAATTTTTAGGTATCTGAGTCACATTTTAAGTTTCTGCAATTTGCATAAGTGACAGAGAAGCCTTTAGCCTCAGTTACAAAAAAAAGAAGAGACAAGCCTTCTAATCCTGACAGAAAACAACAAAAAGGGTGAAACACAATGAAACCATCTGGAGAGCAGCCCAACAGTGTAAGTCTTTGACATATTGCCGCAATAGTTTTGTTCAAGATGCACAGTGAAAACAATAACCACTCCTGCTATCTTTGTGCAGACAGTTTACAACACACAGCTTGATCAGAAGTGTGACAGTTTATCAGTTCACCACAAAACTCCATGCCAGGAGTTCAACATTTTTGTCTCAGGAGGTCTTTACACTAAGCATTGAGGACTCCAAGAAGCTTCTGTTTATGTGGATTATAGTTACTGATGTTTCCCATATTACTAAGTACAACTGAAAAATCTAAAACAAATTCATGTATTTGTTACAAATGACAATAATAAATCCAGAATGTTAATATAAATAACCTTTGTCTAATGACAAATAACTCTATGTTCCAAACAAAAAAAAAATCTAGTTAGTAGAAGAGTAGCATTATTTTACAATTTTACAAATCTCTTCAATGGCTTTATAGATGATAGCTGTATTCTCATATATCCGCTTCCATTCAATCTGTTACAAATATATGAAGAAAGTTCAACCTCACACAGATATGTAGTTGCGAAATGGAAGAGTATTTTAATAGCCTTTTCAGATAACTGTCAGTATTACTCTCTGATATTATACAAAATTTGACAATGTGGAATTTGAAACCTTATCAGTGAACTTTTCACACTCTGTTATATTAAAATCCATTTGCCTATCTTGCATTCTGAATGGATCTTTTGCCCATGCAAAATTTTATAATATCATTTACTGGTGATTTGAAAATATTGGACCATGAAGTTATGTAGCAATTCCAAAAGTTGACAAACTTCACTTTACTGTACCAAAAAATCACATTCATTAATATCATCATCAATCTCATCAGAAAAGCTCTTAAGTGTTAGGAAGCTGCAAAGCTCATGGTGATCAATGCATGTTTTACAAAGTTCTAACTTTTACTTGAGAGCTCACATTTTATCATTGGCAATAAATATTATCAGTTGTCTTTCTTGAAATGATGGACTTTGTTCATTTTTAAGAAAATGGCTTCCAAATAGTCCGAAAAGTCATACTTTTTAAGTCATTCTTTCAGTAAAAATTGTCTTCCATGAAGAAAAATGGCTAGTTCAGTCACTTATGTACTTTCCCTTGAGAACAGCATCTTTGTTCAGTATGCAGAATAAGTGCTTTATGCATACTTCCCATCTCATCACAAAGAATATTAAAAAGACATGTACTCAAAGGTCAATATTTAAAAATTAACTGTTATTGCCATTTCATCAAAGGTATTTTTAAGCAAAATTGGTATCTTCTTCTTGTTCTTTTACGATGAATGGATGGCAAGGAAGAAAACAAAGATTACTAGTACAGTTACTAGTATTAGCAACATTGCCTTGATTAGTGCTAAGGCAGTTTTACCCCAATTGCTTTTGCACCAACCCAATACCATCATTGCAAATATCAACACAGCAAAAAAAGACAAATGATGTTTTAGTATTATTACGAAATGCTTTGACCTCATGAACTCTGCTAAAATATCTCAGAGACCCTCAGAGATCCATAGATCACAATTTGAGGACCACTGCTCTATGTAAAAGGAAGTGCTAGAGTTTTTCCTTAAAATATGTGTAACTGATAGCAAAGGAACTAAACCAAACATCCCGAAGATAATATAAGTTGATTCTAATAGCAATCATAAGACGACAGTATACTTCATACTTATTCATAATTAGCTTAAAATTCATTGCATTATGAGAGATGAATTTGCATCAAGACAGAGAGACAATGTAGTCTACAAGACAGATCTACTCAAAATAGTATGTTGGTATTTGTTTCAGAGTCTAGAAAAAAGTTTATTTATTTTTCAAGGATCACTTGCAGTAGAGTAACTGGTAATGTACTTGTCTTAACAGTCCAAGATGAATATAGGAGAACATATGTGGTAAATAAACTGTTCGCATAATGTACACTAAAACAATAAACAAGGGAAAGCTCTTCATTCCTTTGATTTCCTCACAGTTAAAACAGTTTTACTGAAGAAATTCCGAGGCCTTCACATTTTTCAACATTTAAACATTTAATAATAGTTTAATAATAATGAGTATGTTAATAATTTTTAGAGTGATTTTTACCTTGTAATACTTTGATTTCCCCACTTGTGTCTTTGCAACTAGCACCAGGGTTACCACCTCCTTCTAACTCATCAAGGTACAAACGGTAACGATGTCCACTCTCATCTTCGTACTCTACGTTTTCATCATCAGAATCTACTTCAGGAGCCACATAAACTACTTCAAATTCAATCTCTCCTCTCTAAAACAGGAAATGAAAATGAGAAAGTCAAGTTATTGTAATTGTAATTTTAAAAGGATTTCCAGATTCTTTGTGGGAAGGCTTAGGGGTGGAGAGATCTAAGAGATAGCTCATTTCCAGAAAACAAACAATAAAGTTCTAGAATCTAAACAGGTAGTGAGGCCATCATGTCTAGATCAGCCTCATGAATCCTCTCTATAGTTCCTTTAAACATTATAGTAGCTCTTTCTACTGACCATAATCTTTTTGCTAATAGATCTAAAATTTGAAAGGATGCTTAATTATTAAATTTATAGAATTCTGGAACAAGGATTCAAAATTATTTGCTATTTTGTACTGCACACAGCAATTCAGCAAATACATCTAAATAGTCAGATATTAAATAAGGATATCATACAAAACTTTCCTTAACTAATTCAAGAAACCCCTACAAAATGATTTTATACACTGCCATAAGGACATCATACAAACCTTTCCTTAACTAATTCAAGAAACTCCTACAAAATGATTTTTTGTTTCTTATTCAATAGGTCTTGAATAAGAACTTACACTGAGTACCAGACACAGACATAGTGTTAATCAAGGTATTCTGTCTCATGCTAGTAGTAATTACTATATATGTTTACTATAAATTATAGCTTTCAATCCTCAGAATAATTGTATTATAGTGTCTTTTACATGAACGAGAAACCTGAGTGAGTCCTGGAGAAAGGAGATAACTTTCCCTACATAATGAACAAGAATAAAGAAAAATAAAAGTTTGACTCTGAAGTCCTTGATCTTTATATTATGCTAGATTAACTGTGTAATAGTTGTACTGCCACTCTTTAACAATGACACATTCAAGTAAAAAGTTACAGATCATGCCAGGCACGGTGGCTTACATCTGTAATCCCAGCACTTTGGGAGGCTGAGGCAGGTGGATCGCTTGAGCTCAGGAATTCGAGACCAGCCTGGGCAACATGGCAAAACCCATCTCTACAAAAAAAAAAAAAATTAGCTGGCCATGGTGGTGTGCACCTGTAGTCTTAGCTACTTGGGGGGCTGAGGTTGGAGGATCTGTTTGAGCCTGGGAGATTGAGGCTGCAGTGATCCACGATTGTGCCACTGCACTCCAGCCTGGGTGACAGAGTGAGACCCTGGCTCCAAAAAAAAAAAAAAACAAGAAAACAAGAAAAAAAAAAATTCCAAGTTATAATTGTCATTTAATAAGAGACTCCAGCCACTACATATAAGTGTGGTGTTGGCAACTCTGAAAATTATGGTTTGCCTTTGCTCAAAAGAAAACATGCCATTTTTGACTGCTACTCACTAAGTTAGTCTCGTTGGTGCTCTTCTTTCCAAGTAGTTTAAGGTTATACATCAGAATTTTAATATGTGCTTAGTTAGCATTTTCTTAAAACTTATGACTGCCCATTGGTAGCTCCTTCACCAGTTATCCCACTCTTTTACTACTGGATGACAGTCAAGATGGGTTGATAAAATACTAACTTAAGAGAATAGCATAGCATGCTTAGATCTCTCTTGTCAGATAATGCTTTAAAAATACCATTTTGCAGAAAGAGACAGATGATGTAGTGGTCTTCAGTAAAGTTTTAAATGACAGAATTAGATCTGTGAGTAGCTGTCAGGGAGACACAGATTTCAGGCTTAATATGAGAAAAAGCTTTCTAAAAATCAGTACTGTATAACAATGGAACGGACTGGTTGATATCAGCAAGTCTTCCTTTTAATATAATTATTGAAGTAGTGATGTTGCAAAGATTTATGCATCATATAGAATTGAACCAATGAACTATATTCACTTTCGACTCTGAGATTCAATTCTACAGACGCATACCACACTGATAATCCAAGAAACATCTCGATGCACTACCAATGCCTCTAATTCCCTCAACTCTATTCTTGAAAGAAATAAACAAAATAAAACAACATTTTAAGTACAACTGTATGACAAATATGACTCCTGAATATGAATCTCAATTCTCTAATTTATTTGCTCGGCAACTTTGAGTAAATCCTTTCATCTCTAAGAACTTTAGTTTACTCATTTTAAGAATTTTGGGCTAGATAGTTTCTATGTGTGATTTCAATTTTAATATTCTAATCTGCTTCTAGCACTGTCTTTTCTGTAATACCTTATATATAGTGTTTTAGGCATTAAGGATGTTGTTTTTTCAGTCTCAGGTCCTGTTCTGAGTACTTTACATGTATTAACATACTTAATCCTCACAGCTTTCTTTTAATCCCTTCCACACAGGTGAGGACACTGAGGGACAGAGGACTTAAGCAACTTGCTCAAAGTTATGAAGTAAACAAAATGGAATGGTCCATTTTCAGTAAATTTGACTGAATGTCATCTACAAAAGCATTAAATCAAAGGAAACAAGATCTATGTATAAACACTTTACTACTTTAGAAACTCTGTAGGTAAGTATACAGTGTTCAATAGATTAATAACCAATTGAAAGATACAGTTCTAATTATATGAAGGGAATTTACCTGCTGAGAAAGAATGGTTACAGCTTCTTTATGCTTTGTGTCCCTTAGGTTAACTCCATTGACTGCCAAAATAGCATCCCCAACGTGCAGCCCTCCACATCTATCAGCAGGTTGACCCGGATGGATCTCAGAGATGAGGATTGGAACACCATGTTCTTTCCCACCCTAACAACAACAACAACAAAGGGCAGTAAATTATTCTTTGTAAAGTACAGTTACCGATTAATCTAGAGATAAAATATTTTCTTAAAAACATCTTTCATTAAGCACCTATGCTGTCTCTATAAATGCTGGGTAAAATTTTATTTGCTACTTAAGTAATGGTAAAAATTATCAAAGAATATTGAACAGTAAATTGGCTAAATTCTTAAATTAAAAAAAAAACTTATGTGTTAGTACTCCATAGTACCATTCCATTTTATCAAGTCTAAATCACTACAAATGACAAGACCAATTATTTTAGGTGCCACAATTTCACATAAGTTAAAATATGAAAATATACGCAATGTAGAATTGAAAAAAATGCAGTATTTGGTACCTATCACTCTCTAGCTTGTATCGTTGTGTGTGGGGGGGTGTGTGTGTGTGTGTGTGTGTCTTATTTGTACTGCTAAAATGTATACTCTTTGAAGACAGCACATTAAAAAAGGTAAGTATTCAAGAAATACAGATTAGATGAGCTTTTTATTATAAGAAACATTTCTACATTAAGCAATACTAAAAAAACAAATGAACTTGCTCAGTGCCTAAGTATTACCAAAAGGAAATTAAAGCCACCTTGTTCATTAAAGCACTGAGACTATAACAAAATGGCTCCTAAAGGCATCCAATTTAAAAAAAGAATATATAATATATGGACCCCAGAGCCAGTGAAATCTGACAGCTAATAAATGAGACAAGAGAAAGATATACATACTTGAAGAGAGAACAATACAATCTGAAGCCATTTAACCTATACGAAAACAACCATATCTATTCCCAAGGGCTCCTAGAGGCATCACACTATATGGCACAGAACTATTAAGTGAGTCATAACAAAAATGTTAAACTATGCTTACTAAAGGTATACTTAATAGCTGCTAGGAAGATTTATTTCTTAAAAAAATGTTTACACAAAGGCAAACATCCCCATGGGGATACATTTTAGTTATTTAAAAAATATATCCAGAATATTCTGTTCCCCAGTGATGTCCAAAAAAGGAATATGATTATACTAGATAACTGTAGAAAAGGAGAATGGAAGAGAATGGAAGCACTACTTCTTACTGTAATTGAAATGCCAAGGCCTTCGTGATCTTCCTTAAGGAGGAGAACTTTTCTAATTGGACCAACACCTTGGCTTTTCTTTAGGGAATCTTGATCCTAATTGGGAGGAAAAAAGAAGAAAAATTAGTATCATTTAAATAGCATACCAAATAAGAGTAAACTCATACTATATAACTTGCTTTTACAAATCTGTATTAACTTCCTGGAATGGATAAACAGTATATGGTTAAGAAAGTAACAGATAAAACGGAAAAATGAAAATAGCTATTCTATTGATGCAAAATGTATAGATGATGTTCTCACATTTCTGCCAATACATTTATTTTTAAATTGTAGGACATTATAAAAGAAATTATTTCCAGGAATTAATTGAGGAACAAATATCCTCAAAAAATAAAAGTGACTGTCTATCTTCACTGGATGACTTTAAGGTATACATTGATTTTAGCTGAGTTGTAGAGTTGAAAAACAAATTTCCAACTGGACCATTAATTACTTATACATTCCTTGGTGCTCTGGAGTCTACCTCTTAAATAAAGGGCCTTGATCCACTAATGATTCTTTCTCTGGTACCCTTACTCTTTCTGTCTCTACTAAGCTGTTTTCCTACTCAGCAGATAAATGAATTACAAGCCTTTTCCAGTTTTAAAATATTGATCATGTGCAAACGCAAAACAAAACAAAAAAACCTTTCAAACCTTCACTATCTTCCTTAGCAACTATCATCCTCCCCCTTTCCTTAACCTCCACACGAAGTTCATCCTCATCATATCTACTTCCTTGCCACTCAGGTTCAGTCCTCTGAGCTCCATAATTAGTTTTGCCCCTACATGCACAACTGGAATTTTCTTTTCTGTGCTCACTAGTAATCAATATTGTTACACACAATTAACACTTTTTGTCACTACCCTACTTCAAACTTGTAGAAAGTTGATACTGTTCACCAACCCCTCCTTGAAACCCACTCTTTCCGTTGGCTTTTATTACACTACTTTCCTAGATGTCCTGTATCTGACAGCTCTATCCCAGGCTCCTTCCTTTAGTGATCCTTTTCCTTCTCCCACTCCGTAAGTTTCTATCTTGGCCTCCTGTTCTTTTTACTACCTATATACTTTATATATACATATACACTTGGAACTGACTTAATCAATTCCAAGATTTCAAGTATAATAGATGGACAGTTTCCCTAACATTTCTTCAAATCAGATTTCTCTCCTGAAATCCAGAGTCATATATCCAATTGGATGTATCTTGGACATCCCATTGTCACCTCAAACACTACTTGTCTAAAACTGATCTCATCATCTTTTCCCCAAATCCTTCTTTTATTTCCCTTATCACTGAAGGCCAGATCTCACTCAGTTGCTCAAACTTTTTCTTTTTCACTATTTAACCAAAAGCAGTTAGTCACCAATCAAGCCCTTCTGATTATAATCCTATCGAATGTGTCCTTCTTCTCAAATGCCACTTCTGTCCTCATCACTTTCTCCTTGGATGACCATAGTATCTTCCTATGTCCTTGACTCCAACTTGGTCCTCTTCACTATACCAAAATAACTATTAAAAAATGTAAAGTTTATGAAGTCTGCCATTTTATTTAAAACTTCCATGATTATCAGGTTAAAGTTAAAATTCCTCTATTTAGTATAAAATAATTTCTATAATCCAGCCACTACCTAAAACCCCAACCTCATATTTAGCTAATTTCACAAGCATGCTTTTATCACTCAGACACATCTGATACAAACTACTTTGCCTTCCTCCTAACCGTGTTACTCCATTTGCCAAATCTACTGGACCTAGAAGTTAATGGAGACCACCAGTGTCCTAGAGAAAACAATGGCATAAGTGCTTATCGTTATCCCCACTTCTCTTCCACCAACTCTATGTGCATATCGATTCTTCTTATAAAAATCTTTGCAGAGGCAACAAACTATTTTACTATTTAACGCCATACATTATCTGGTACTAAGATATGTGAACCCTTGGGAGACATGCTTTCATATATTAAGGTCTATATTATCAAGCAGCTGTTATAATAAAATTCAATAAAGATTTATCCAGATAGAAGCTTTTATACAACGGTGGCTATAGAAGCAGACAACTGGCTACAGATCTCAAATTCCATCTTAATCCAAGACCAAACAGGTGTAAATGTTAGTTCAGCATCTACATTTGGATTCAGTTACGAAAAATTCCCTTAAAAAACTACCCCAAAATATTTGCTGAATTATCAAAATGACCACACACTCTAAGCTAAGATTAAAACAAATTTAAGCATGCCCAATCATGATCCAGGAAAAACTGGAAATATGATCCAACATACTAGCAATATGCATTTGCTAACAATGGCTCACTGTCTGCAAAAATATCACTCTCAGAGCATTAGTAAGTCTGTGAAGAACTACTAAAATTTCTATGGGTGTTGAAACTTTATCTACTTTGAGTAAGTTGAATCCCATTTTTATTTTTTAAATAAAGGTTTCAAACAATACTAGAATAAAGGAAAGAATAGAAAGCAATTGTGATTAAAGAAAGAAAAAAGAGGCTGAGTGGGAAGCAGCAGCAAAGCAAACATACATGGCCTGGTGGTGCTTGCATTGGTCGTTTCAAGTCATTACGTCCTCTGCAGGCTCTGATCACAGTTTTGTGACGATGCAAATGTATTTCAGCTTCTAACTGGTTCCAAAGCTTATCATGAGCAGGTCCCTTCATATCTCGTCCTAGCAATTGTATTTGTTGGACCCTTCATATTGGGAAAAGAGTACATTGAGTTGATTTTTCATTATGTTCACTATAGTGAGAATTCAGAAAAATTACTGAACAAAAGTAGCTTTTGCATGAATCTCAAATTAGTGGTAAAACTAATACTCAGGAACTTCTTGATGTCTCTCAGGTATAAAAAAATATGAACACTTGGAAAGAACAGGTATCTTGAAGGGAAAAACCAGTAAAAAAAATTTTTTTAAAGGAATTAATGTGAACTCTTTTAGTCATATACTGAATTCAAATAAATCTAAAAAACAATTGATGAGATTAATGTCAATCTGTTTTATGTCTTGCATGCAAAGTCACTGAACTCAGATACCATTAAATGTTAGCTTTTAGGTGAGATTAACTGTACAAAATATTTCTTCTAATTAGAGTTTCTTTTCACAAAATGATTATTTTAAATGTGGTTAAAAGTTACTAGAACCAGCCGGGGCAACATGGCAAAACCTTAAAAACAATTAACCAGGCCTGGTGGCATGCCTGTGGTCCCAGCTACTTGGGAGGCTGAGGTGGGAGGATCACTTGAGCCTGAAAGGTAGACGTTGTAGTGAGCCAATGTTGCACCACTGCTCTCTAACCTGAGTGACCGAGTGAGGCCCCATCTCACAAAATTAAAAAAAAAAAAGTTACTAGAAAATTTGTACTTCAAGATGATATAGATCTTTTTTTGTTCCATGTATTTAATGTGACATTAAAAGAATATGCACAAAATGATTCAGTACTAGTAAGTCACCAGAGTTAATAATTTACTTAATAAATACAAGTAGAATTCTGTGTATGATTATGATAAAATCACTGTCATTAACTAAATACCAACATGTCTTTTTGAAGGGCAAGAAAGATTGGGTTTCAGTGATCATAAAAAGAATTCCTTATGGAAGTTCTGCCATGCACGTGAATATCGGTTGTACTGGTCTCAAGGCACAAAATAGTTGGAAAGTGCTGCTCTATAGAGCTGTTAGCATTTCACAGTAAGATACTACCAGTGTTTGTGTGTGTAAACTAAACATATTTAGTATGGATAAATAGATCTGCAATACATAACGCTGTCAGTATTAATTTAACAACAGTAAGTTAAAACCAACTGTAAAATAATTCCAAGGGAAAAGATTAATGCTGCATTTACCGTAAGAAAAAAGAGTCAGCCAGGTGCAGTGGCTCACGCCTATAATCCCAGCACTTTGGGAGGCCAAGACAGATGGATCATGAGGTCAGGAGTTTGAGACTAGCCTGGCCAACATGGTAAAACCCCATCTCTACTAAAAATACAAAAATTAGCTGGCTGTGGTGGCAGGCACCTGTAATTCCAGCTGCTCGGGAGGCTGAGGCAGGAGAATCACTTGAACCTAGGAGGCAGAGGTTGCAGTGAGCCGAGATCATGCCACTGCACTCCAGTCTGGGCAACAGAGCAAGACTCCATCTCAAAAAAATAAAAAAAGAAAAAGAAAGAGTCAACCTCATTAAATATCCAATTTGTCACTTAAGAGTACAATAATACCCATTTTTTACACACCTTCCTGCCAGTTCCTTATCCAAGTACTTGGCAGCTAGTCTCGCCCCATATACTTCAGCCTGGAGAACAGCTATATGTCTACGAAGGGCTTCATTTTCTTTTCTCAACAATTTCACTTCAGCTTCAAGTTGCGCTTCTTTCATTTTTTCTTTTTTGTTTGCCTCAAGCTCTCTTTCCTATGTAATTTTTAAAAGTATATAATTTAATGAAAATAAAAACTCTTTAGCACTAGACCATGTTCTTGAAAATGCACAAAAGCCTACAGTTCAACAATGTATCATCTCTATAAAACAGAACACAAAGATCTGGATCTAGTTCTTTTGAACTAGTACCGTAACATCTTGGAACTACTTCTAGATAAAATAATTGCATGCCATGGGTTACCCTGATGTGGAGGATAGTAAGAAAAGTAGTCTACTCTAAGCTCATGTTATCACATAATTAGTAAAAGTGACTTCAATGGGTAGTTAAATCTGCTATCTACTTCTAAAACTGACTTAGAAAACTAGACTAATATAAAAATAATCATTCTGATGGTTGTTCCCAAACATTTAATTAACTTTAATGCAACAAGTCTATAAAGTAGACTTGTCAGAACTCGCATGCAAAGTTATGCATGTCTGTCTTAAAGTCAGAATCATTCAGTTACACAGATACATTTTATAGCTAATTTATCTTAGAGGACCACAAGAAACTTATAACGAATAAACTAGAGGATATACCAGTTTTTTAACAGACATTTTATAGTCATGAAAAACTGCTGGTAACAACTGCATTAAAACATCTACACATTACAAAGTTTCTATAGATTAAGCACATCTATGGAGTGGATTACCACTGAACTTTGTAATCCGGTTCATCTATTTGTCTGTATGTTAAGAGTGAATGCAGAACTTTTTTCTGAGGAAAACACTGGCCTCACTTGCCTCCTATGTTCCTCTTGGTAGATAGTCCATATATGTGAACATAAAGGCGTTAGCCAGAGACTTTAACCGCAAGATCTTCACCATCAAATTTTTATCACAAGTTCATATATGAGAAATAATGTTCAATTTACCTTAAAAGCATAAAGTATAATCTTTCCTACAGATCAAGGGTTGCAAATGTACATGCCTTCAGGATCCAAGTGCAGAAACAGGCAGGTACAAGACAAAATAGAGTGCAAAATGGAAGGTACAAAAAATTCTGCCCAAAGGCAGGCAAATTCAAAATCAAACACACACACAAAACTATATGGCCAAATAAAACCCTTTTGAGAGTTAAGGGCTCCAACAGACATTTTAAGTGTTATTTGTAGATCAAAAAAACCACCTAAACACTGAAAATTTGCATTTATCCTGAGCAGAACTGCTTTTACAGAATCCACAAATCCTATGAAAACATGGTTACATTTGTTCATGATATGTGGAAGACATTATTCCCTATACCACCACGTCCTTTTTGTGAGGATGTAAATAAAAACCTACCTTAGCACCAGAAAAATTGTTTCTCTTGAGGAAATGATGAATAGTATTGTTTCTATTGTATGCACTGATTATTTTACATAATTATTTCCCTTTTTATTCTGGATATTGAGAAGCTAAGAAACAAATTTAAGCATATTTTCAGCAATTCATGGAATATATTTTGGTACTAATTTAATGTGTCTCCCTTGGTCTACTGTTTTGAACAACATCAAAATAGATATATTTGAATACTAGTCAATAAATACCATAATCCTAAAAAAAAAATTTACACACACACACACACACACACACACACACAAGCTAAAACTAACGACAACTACCAAATGCTAGATATATTTATCACTTCTTTGATTACAAATATTTGTTATATATATGACAAACATATGAAAGATTAGCAGACTCAATTTCTAGAAAAAAAAGATTAGAACATAATTTCTAGATACTGGTTTTAAAGGATTTGAAAAATTCAATCTAGAATCCTCCTTTTAACATAATTTTGGAATTATTAAAATCTTTATTTCAGAACCTATGTCCTAAAAGGGCAAGTATCTGTTTCAAAAGAAACCAGTTTGGAGATATGAACAAAAATCTTTCTTATGACATTTTAAAGTTGATGCAACTTTTAAAAAAGCATTCCTAGAAGACCAAGATTTCTTTGGCTTATGGGCTAAATAAACTTTACATTGACGATTACCTACTTTCAATTACTTTAATGAGTTATTTATACTACATTAATGAAACATGGGAGACATATTAAGCTACCACTGACTGGGGTTTTAATGATTTAAATCCCTAATGAATCTGACAAACTCTCAGGCCTCAAATTAACAGAGGTAAGCAAGAATAAGACTAAGAAAACTGAAGTTAACCATTTCTAGGTTTCCAGAAAAAAAATTGTTTTGGTTCTTAGTTAACCTGTTTGTTACTAGGTAACACCCAAGATGTTCATTTTACATTTAGATACCAAAGATTGTATCTTCAAAAGAGGTAAAGCCATAAGACAAATTGGAACCTGATTAGGTTGGGGTAATGTGAAAAATATTAAAAATGTATTGTTATTTTCGAAAATAACTTCTGTTAAAACATTTCAAAATTCGATTGTTTCAAAGGCCACAAGATTATTCTCAAGACTCTTGAAAAGCCGTAACACATGCAGCAGATGAAGAAGAAACCAACATGCACATTCTTTTCCGGAAGTAATTTCAAATAGAAACTTAAGGGGGTTAAAAACTAGGCCTGCTTGATATAACTTCAATACCCTGAAGTGGGAAAACCAATGGCTTTTTGAAGTAGAGGTGTGAGCAAGTTACAAGGCTCAAAAATTGTCAAAAATTGACAGGCTCTGCAAATAATGGCTATAAATCACTAACAAAAGAAAAACGTTTAACAACATGCAGTGAGAAAAGAGCAATGGGCCATCCACTGAACTTTTCAGGTACTGGAACATTAAAACATTGCCATCATTAATGCTATTTTCAAATACAATGAGTGACAACATATAATATGCAAATAAAACACTAAGAACACTTCAGCGTGACATATTAAAGCAAAACAGAAACAATATACTTACCAGCTCCTCCACAGAGGGGCCAGACTTCAGATATAAGAAAAAAGTTTTATAATTAGAAGAAGATCAAACAAATGATTTTATTTAGTGGTATAATCATTATAAGGAAAAACCCCACATGTTGAATATCATTTGGGTAAAGTTCATTAGAACAAATATATTTGCAATCTATAAACAACAGTAACTGTAATAGCATTAGATTAAAATTTTTTGTTTTATCAAAATTAGTCAGCATAACTAGTACAGTGTTCTTTTCACCATACTCTTTCAAATTCTAATGTTAAAACTTCACGTAAATTCTTTTCTACAGAATTTTTAGGTTGTTTCTGAATGTTAATGTCAAATAGCTCGAAGAAGCAGTTATGAGCTTTTATTTCAGTTAAATAAAACCCTTTTAACACAGATTCACAGACTTTGAAAACTTAAGAGTTCAACTTAAAATTATTTTCATGAATTTTAACACATCAGTACTAGGAACTAATTAACCAAATGAAATTAACTGAAAACAAGTAAAACTTATAAATGTATTACTCTCAGCATATCATCAACATCATTTCATGTCCTGCCTCTGCCAAGCAATAGCTGTCTTATTTATTGCTGTGTTCCATACAGGTACAAAATATCTGATATCTCTTACACACTTAAAACATATGTGGTACACAGTGGCAGGAAAAATGCTTACAATATATTAAGAGTCAAAGAAAAGAATGTGCTACTGGCTGGTACCCAATTCCATTTTTTACTTCTTCCTTATTAACAGACTCCAGTTTTACTGTAAAAGTGGCCATACGACCAATAGAAGACTGACATGCAGCTGGAGGTGGTCAATGAAATGCTGGCAAAAATTACTGAGAAAGATTTCATAATAAGTTATTTAAAGAAGGCTAACACAATGGAGAAGCATCTTTTTGCCCTTTCCTTAGATTAACCCTTCTTCCTGCCTGAAATGCAGACATGAAGAAATCCTGAGGATGGAAACCATGAGCTAAAAATGGCAGAGCACAGTGATGGAAGGAATCTGGATCTCTAATATCTGTGGAGCTGCCGTATCAACTCTAGACTGACGGTCTCAGATTTCATTTCAGAGAAAAATAAGCACTATTCAAGAATAATCTCAATGTTACTTGGGATTTCTGTTATATGCAGCTGAATTTAATCCAACTGATACAGTAGGGCAAAAAAAAAAATCTTCTATGTTATAATCACAAATATCTTTTAAACATATTTATTCATGTATTTTAAATAGGAAAAATTCTATCAGTTGATTGTGATATCACTGATTATTTATAGGTGATGCGATTGTAGATTATCATAATGATCATAAACTTTATCTTTCTTATATTTTCTAAATTTCCCACAATGAGCACATACATTTGATAATTTAAAAGTCTCATTCAAAATTGTCCTCTCCACCCTGTAAAATACATGCATGTCACTCTCTAAACTACTTACCAATTTTGCCTTAATGGTACCAGAGTCAACACTTTGACCAGTTTTAGCATGAAGCTGAAGCTGAATAGAGTGCAGCTGTAAAAGCTGATCATGTACTTCTTTCTCCAAAACAACTTTCTCTGCTTGGGTTTCTGTCAGTTCAGATTTCAGATCCACCAACTGTGCCTTATAAAGAAAACAATAAAAGAAATTAAGGATGCTTAATTTTCTTTATTTCGACTAATAATTGTTATTCAAGAATGACAACAGAGAGACTACCTTTGAAATAAATACACGAACATTAGAATACTATCATCTAAGATACAAGACATCCATCTAAACTGACAGAAAATCAATAGTGTAAGTCAAGATATTTCAGTAGCAAGAGAAATCTATATGCTATATCTTCTAATAACACAGAATGCTACTTCCATTTTACTTTGTTCACTTTAAGAAACCTTTTTACTGTTTCACCTTTATCTTCAAAGCTTATGAAAACACAAAACTATGAGGTGGTTCGCCATGTGGTAGAGATAACGTGTGCTGTGGTGGATCACTAACATTAACAGTATTACAGAAGATGCCAGTAAGTGAGTTGTGTTCTGTCTTCAATCCAACGAATACTAGCCCAAATCATTCCAATCATTATCTAGTAAAGTTATTTTAGGTGCTAAGGTATCAACTTCTGAGACTACAGTAAGCCTGAAGATCAGAGTTAACTGTTAAGTCTTCAGCTTTAGCATAGCAGAGCAACTCATCAGGACCACCTGCCAATTCAGTTTGAAGTTTTCATTTTTGCACAATTGATATATTGTTTTACAGTTGTGCACAGGATGCGTCCCTTGTGTTTTTGGTTTTCCCAGCTAGCTAGCAGATTAAAGATCAAGACATGCCTTTGTTTCCTACGCAACTCAACATAATTTTGCTAAGCATCTAAAGGCCCAGAACTATGCCAGCACAATAAGAAAAAAAATTGCAGATAATATTTTTAAAAATCAGAGATCATAATTTATGCCCTTGACAAGCTTACGTATTATGTGTATTATGGGTTGATAAATACACATATGTGGACCAACTAAAAAATGTGGCAAGTTATATACAGAGAAAGAACTGACCCAGTCCCATGGAATTCAAACGGAAGGAAGGATGAAGGATCCAATTCATGGATGAAGGATGGTCAATGCAGAGAATTTTATTGAGTGAATGGGAGTGGCTCTCAGCATGAATTCACATTACCTCATTCTTTTTGGGCACCAGACAAGAATTTGGGACTCACCAAGTGCAGGTACCCAAAAAGGCTATCACACTGGCCCTCTGCCCTTACTGGCGGAGGGCAGCCGCCCCACAAAAGGCAAAAGGCCCAGTGAGCTGATAATACAGTTCTGTCCAGCAGAGCTAAGAGAATCTTGTAACACGCCCTCTGGGGCCTTGGGTCACAGGCACCCCGACCTGGATGCTGCCACAGGGCCTGCATGGAGTTTGTTCCTGCCAGCGCTAAAGCAGCTGGCCAGTTCCTACACCTGCTTGCCTACACACTCCCTCCCATGAGGGGTGGAGTGCAGTGGACCCAAGTGAACCAAGTTTGCTCCTGCCAATGCCAAAGCGGCCAACCAGTTCTCACACTCGTTCGCTTGTGTGCTCCCTCCTGCCAGGGGTTGAGCGGGGCGGGCTGAGTAAACAGGGCACCCCTGTCGTGAGTACTGTGAAGGGGTCAAGAAAATATCCTGCATCAATATGAACTCCTTTATTGGGTATGAGTTACAAATACCTTCTCCCATCCTGTGGCTTCTTTTCACTTTATAAATGTGTATTTCAATGAACAGAGTGCTTAATTTTAATGCAGCTCATTATGTTAATAGTTTTCTCCCCAACAGTAAATGCTTCTTTGGCACGAGTTCTACCTTATCTGGTATCAAGTTTGCAACTCCTAGTTTCATTTTATTTGCATTTACTCAGTATAATTTTGTCTGATCTCTTATTTTTAACCTTTCATCCTATTTGCCATGTAATGTTTGTATGTAACATAACACACATGTAAAGTCTTCATTGCTCTCTTTGGTGGCTTTACAAATGTACTTTTTTTTTAATCTTCTGGAAGCTCTGTATCTTTGTTCTAATGATTACTGTGATATTATATCCTAATTTCCTCTTTTGACTGTATTTTAAGGTATTATCTTTAAGGCATTATCCCTTCTATGAGCAGTCATGAAATTAGTTAATTAACATCTCACTTCCCTCACTCTTTTCAAACATTTAACAAAGTGTTACCCTTCGATTCCCAGCTAATAACTAAGAGTGATCATCAAGCTTATTTCACATTTTCAGAATACTCTTCTCCCATTTTGAGAATTGAAAACAAAATCTATATTGCAGTGCATATAGCATTCAGTATTATTCCATCATCTTTAACTCCAATAGTCTTTGTTCTATCAAATATATTCTATGCTCAATACCAGACCTTTAACCAAAGCTACTCCAATGATTTCAGCTCATTCCCAGGAATAGATTTATCAGAAAGGTTTCTTTGGATTAGTGGGAAAACAACCACAACCTCAAAGTGTTTTTCCTATTCTCTCAGTCCACAACAATCATCACAGAAACTTCTGTGACCAAATGTGGGGGATTTCACCCCACCAACAAACAAGCAATCAATTTTGCAGCAGACATCAGTTGGGTGTCCTCCAATTCAATTTTGACACTATATACCTGGAGATACTGCCAGATCCCACAGATTGAGGGCTCTGTCCCACAAGACTGCCCCATTCTTTTCAGACACTAGTTGCAAGTCTATGCTTCCAGAAGTCCTGACTGAATGGCTTCAAGTTGGGGTTCCCACATTTCCCTTTTTCAGTTCAATTAGTTTGCTGCAGCAGCTCACAGAACTCATGGAAGCACATTTACCATTTCATTTTGAAGGATATTACAAAGGATACTGATAAAGAGATGCACAGAACAAGGACTGGGGTAAGGGACACGGAGCCTCCATGCCTTCCCTGGGGGCACCACCCTCCATGAACTTCCATGTGTTCATCTATCCAGAAGCTCTCCTAACCCTGTCCTTTTAGGTTTTTATGGAGGCTTCATTACACAGGTGATTTGGTTTGGATATCTGTCCCCTCCAAATCTCATGTTGAAATGTGATCCCCAATGTTAGAGATGGGGCCTGGTGAGAAGTGACTGGATGGATCATGGGGTAAATTCCTCATGAATGGTTTAGCACCATCCCCTTGGTGGTAACTGAATTCTCACTCAGTTCATGCAAGATCTGGTTGTTGGAAAGTCTGCAACCTCCCCCATCTCACTCTTGCTTCTTTTCTTGCATGTGATCCATCTGTTCCCCCTTTGCCTTCCACTATGACTGTAGGCTCACTGAGGACCTCACCAGAAGATGCTGGCATCATGCTGCCTGTATAGCCTGCAAAACTGAGCCAATTAAAATTTTTATAAATTATCCCCATTTGATATTTCTTTATAGTGACACAAAAACAAATTAACACAAGAGGCATAACTGGTTGAAACACTGGCTACTGGTGATCAACTTAACTCTAAGCCTTCTTCACTCCCTGGAGGTTGGACACCAAAATCAAAGTAATTTTTTTATTCAGAGTTTCCTATTAATCCACTTGCCTAAACTTTAATCCTCTACCTGTATTATTTTCTAAGAATATACAACAACGCACACTTTTCATTTTAAATATAAGCAGGTTTTTTTTTTTAACTGTCTTATGGATAAATACTCCTATTATTTTACCTTAAGCACCCCTCAAAAGCCTCATGTTTTGAAGGAGGAGCAAACTAAGCCAAGAAATTTGTGAACATCAAGTTGCACAGCAGGAAAACTGGATCCAGCTCACTCACTACTTTTAGCATGCCATAGAGCTCTTTTGATAAAGTTTTAGAAGGTCCAAGTTAACAACCTAAAACATCTTTATTTTACACATGAAGAAACTGAGACCTAAGAGATTATGTGAGATGCCCCAAATTACAAATTGCATGGTATTAAAACTCAGACCTCCTCCTGACATCCATTGTAATTCTGGCAATAATAAAAAAAAAAGGGGGAAGATGTAGTCCATGAGCTCCAAATCAGAGCACATTCCCCAAATATCAGAACTAGACAAAGCTTTAACTAAACAGGAGATTCTGAACCCCATACACACACCCCATACTCCTACACATGCACACAGATAGGCACTGGTACTTGTGAGCATACACAGGCATGAATACACAGACATACCTGCAGGCATGCAAACAGGAACAGATCCAGGTACAGATATGCAAGCAAACAAAGCACACATTCCCCAAGCTGTTTAGGAATTACAAAGAAAATAATTGACTTCACATGACAATTTAACTATAATGAACTACAGCACAAAAAGCTGCTGATAAAGATGTAAATATTATGTCACATCTACCTATAACTGCTTCTACACCTTTTGTTTTAAAGTATGTGTACAAAAAGTAATCACTTCACCTTTTAAATATCTGTATTCTCTTTATGTTTTAAAATGTAATTTAGGATGAAAGTACAGATTGGAATTTAAATCTCTAGCAATTATACCATTTAGTGCCAATATCCCAAATTTATCCTAGACATCCATCTACTTTTCTCACATAGTCAAAAAAAAAAACAAAAATGTAAAAAATAAAAATCATATAGAGATGGCAGGATAACACTATAAAAAATACTAACGTATTAGTTATTGAGTACTATATTAAATTTAATATAGTAAACTGAGCTTCCAATTAATAAGAGAATCTTTACAGATTATATAAATCCCCTTTTCTCATTAAAGGAAGCAAGCAATTCCATTTTATCTGGCAAAATTGTCTTTTTTCCTGAAACTAAACTTTTAAAAGAATACATCACAGAGACTTTTTTTTTTTGAGATAGAATCTCATTCTGTCGCCCAGGCTGAAGTACAGTGGTGTGATCTCGGCTCACTACAAGCTCCGCCTCCCAGGTTCACGCCATTCTCCTGCCTCAGCCTCTGGAGTTAGCTGGGACTACAGGCGCCCGCCACCACGTCCAGCTAATTTTTTGTATTTTTAGTAGAGGCTGGGTTCACTGTGTTAGCCAGGATGGTCTCGATCTCCTGACCTCGTTATCTGCACGCCTCAGTCTCCCAACGTGCTAGGAACAGAGATTCTTATATAAAAGATCCTAAGCTACCTGACAGACAACAGAGGCAGAACCATTCTTCATAAGACTTTTCTCTTGTGATAAAAGTCAAGAAGAAAATGTAACTAATGAAAGCCATTTTGATTCATTCCTTTTCTTGTACACCTTCAAAATATCATTTAATTTAACTCATTCATTTTATTATAAAAAAATCTCCCTCTATTTTTTCTCTCTTCCATGTGCCTGAGGTGGTCAAAATCACAGAAATCTAATGAGTCTTATTCTAAAACACAAGACTATGACCAAACAGAAAATATACTCAAAGGTCAAATTGAAAATCTCTGCCATCCTTCAAGACAGGAAATAATACTCCTCCTTACTTAAAGTCAGCTCTTGAACCAGTCATCTGGTCTATGAAAGTTCTGTGAGAAAGCTGTATCTGTTTACTCTCTATTTTCTATCCAACCATAATGACCACTAATTTCATCTGCCATTAGTTCTCCCGCAAAAGATACCATTCTACGGTCTAGACAAGCATATATAATCCTCATAACATACTCTGAGAGATGCACTTTTTATCCAGATATGACAACTGAAGTACGGAGAGGTTAGGTAACTTCACCATGGTCATTAAAAAGCCAGTAAACCAGGTGTACATAACTACTAGAGAAGCTAAGGCAGGAGGATCACTTGAACCCAGAGCTTGAGGCCAGTCTGGGCAACACAGCAAAACCCCCATTTCTTAAAATAACCAACCCTCCCCAAACAATATATATATATATATAAAACTACAAATTGTAATGAGCTGTATGAAAGAAACTAAAAGAATTAGTAGAGTGGGAGTGTATGACTATTCTTCCGGGAAGAGTTTTGGTTATTACTAAAGCAGCAGGTCCCAAAGTCTATGGGACATTTTCAGGGCATCTGAAAGGTCAAAACTATTTTCATTACAATAAAACATTATTTGTCTTTTTCACTATGTTGACATACTGAAAGTACAAAAGTAATGATGAGTAAAATGTTGGGATTTTAGTACAAGTCAATGCAGTGGCACCAAACTCCATCAGTAGTCATTGTAGTCTTTACTGCTATGCACTTGCAGTTTTTGTTGCTGTTGATGTTTTGTTTTAGTTTTTTTTTCGAGACAAGGTCTCACTGTGTTGTTTACGCTGGGCTGCAATGGCATGATCACAGCTCACTGGGGCCTTAGAACTCCTGAGTAGAAATAATCCTCCCACCTCAGCCTCCTGGGTAGCTAGGACTATAAGAGTACATAGTCATTTTTAAATTTTTTTGTGAAGATAGGTCTCGCTATGTTGCTCAGGCTAGTCTTGAACTCCTAGTCTAAAGCGATGTTCCCACCTTGGTCTCTGTATTAGTCTGCACTGCTATAAAGAAATACCTGGGACTGGGTAATTTATAAATACTATTATTTTAAACAAAAGAGGTTTAAATGGCTCATGGTTCCACAAGCTGTACAGGAAGCATGGCTGGGGAGGCTTCAGCAAACTTTTTTTTTTGAGACATTGTCTTGCTCTGTTACCCAGGCCAGGCTGCAGTGCAGTGGCATGATCTTGGCTCACTGCAACCTCCACTTCCTGGATTCAAGCGATTCTCCTGCCTCAGCCTCCTAAGTAGCTGGGATTACCAGTGCCCGCCACCACGCCCAGCTAATTTTTGTATTTTTAGGAGAGATGGGGTTTCACCGTGTTGGCCAGACTGATTTTGAATTCCTGACCTCAAGTGATCTGTCTGCCTCAGCCTCCCAAAGTGCTGGATTACAGGCGTGAGTTATCCTCTATTAAGACAGGAATTTAAAGGTATGAAAAAATATAAAACAATGCTATTCTTCTAAAACATTTTTTGGTTTCAGAAAATATAATTACATTTTAATTTAAAATCATTTATATTAACATGTAATGAGTTTATTCTAGTTATTTTTAAATGATGTAATAAAGTTTTCTCAGTTTAATGTCCAATACAGTAAATTCTACATTTATACTTTTTTTATATTTTGTGTATTTATATATTTATACATATAACCCACATTTTTTAAAAAAAGAGCTCTTTGGGATTCTTAAAATTTGTAAGAATGCAAAGGGGTCCAGGAACCAAAAAGTTTGAGAACCTTGACTTAGACCTTCTGAAAAAAGGCTCATGTGGCTACACCATATAGAGTAGGGGTAGGCAATCTTTGGCTTCCCTGGGCCACACTGGGCGAATTGTCTTGGGCCACACACAAAATACATTAACACTAATGATAGCTGTGAGCTAAAATTAAAAAGAAAAAAACAAATCATGCAAAAAAAAAGCTCATAATGTTTTAAGAAAGTTACGAATTTGTGTTGGGCTGCATTCAAAGCTGTCCTGGGCCACATGCAGCCCACAGGCTGTGGGTTGGACAAGCTTGATATAGAGTAAGAGGAAAGAATGGTAAGATACATCATAGGGGCCGGGCGCGGTGGCTCACACCTGTAATCTCAGCACTTTGGGAGGCCGACGTGGGCGGATCACAAAGTCAGAAGATCAAGACTATCATGGCTAACATGGCGAAACCTCGTCTCTACTAAAAATACAAAAAATTAGCCGGGTATGGTGGCGGGCGCCTGTAGTCCCAGCTACTCGGGAGACTGAGGCAGAAGAATGGCGTGAACCCGGGAGGCAGAGCTTGCAGTGAGCCGAGATTGCACCACTGCACTCCAGCCTGGGAGACAGAGTGAGACTCCATCTGAAAAAAAAAAAACAGTCTATCATAGGAGGGATACCCGAAGGTCAGATCATGCAGAGCCTGTCTGCCAAAATTAAGAGTTTGAATTTTATTCAAAAAGCAATTGATGAATTTATGTTTTTTTAATTTATTTATTTATTTTTATTTATTGTTTTGAGATGGAGTTTCGCTCTTGTTACCCAGGCTGGAGTGCAATGGTGTGATCTCGGCTCACTGCAACCTCCACCTCCTGGGTTCAAGCGATTCTCCTGCCTCGGCCTCCCCAGGAGCTGGGATTACAGGCATGTACCACCATGCCTGGCAAATGTTCTAATTTTAGTAGAGACGGGGTTCCACCATGTTGGTCAGGCTGGTCTCGAACTCTTGACCTCAGGTGATAACGCCCTCCTTGGCCTCCCAAAGTGCTGGGATTACAGGTGTGAGCCACTGCACCCGGCCCTAATTTTTTTTTAAAAGGCAGTTATGTGTAATATGAGAGACAACATGAATGAACTGAGTTGGGGATGTGAAATGGAAACCAGTTGATAAATCTGACAAGTAATTTGCTGTAAACCTCAAATGAAGATCCAATCAATCAAAAATGTTTCCATTTTCATTTCAAAGCCCTCACTTCTTCTATGATCAAACTGGAGATGGGGTGGGGAGGAGAATCAACCTACCCAATATTTTAGGAATATCACAAGTACTAAATCAATACTCAATATTCCTATTTAATGTTTAAAGTTATTTTCAATCAGTTTCAATTTTTTCCCAAAATAAGATACCATGAAATATTAACTCACAAATTACATGCTTGTGAATTACACGCCAGGGGAATAAATGAACCTGCAGATCAGTCTTTAAGCAATGGGGCAGGCACTGTACACATGAATATAGAGTCAACAAGACAGATACCATCCTAGCTCTTATGAAGCTTATATTACAGAAGGATTGTGGGTGATCTTTGAAGATTTATAGCAGAACACCAGATGTGTTTCAAAAAATTCATTCATTCAAATAAACATTGAGTACTCACTGTATACCACAATCTGGGGACAAAAAGATGAATAAGACATGGATTCTAGAAGTTCCCTATTAGGAAAAACTAAGAATATATTTCCAGGCTGGGCATGGTGGCTCACACCTACAATCCCAGTACTTTGGGAGCCCAAGGCTGGTGGATTGCTTGAGCTTAGGAGATCGAGACCAGCCTGGCCAACATAGTGAGACCCTGTCTCTACAAAAATTACGAAGAATTAGCTGGGCATGGTGGTATATGGCTGTTCTCCCAGCTACTCAGGAGGCTGAGGTCAGAGGATCACTTGAGCCAGGGAGGTCAAGGCTGCAGTAAGCCATGATTGTGTCACTACACTCCAGCCTGGGCAACAGAGTGAGACCCTGTTTCAAAAACAAAAAAAAAAAGATAAAAAGATTACATTTCCAATTGTGATGCAAAGTGTGGTAAGCACTATTTGAAAGACATGTGTGATGTACCAATTCAAAAAGAGGTAAGGGGAGGCAGTTAGAAAGAAGTTCCCTGAGCTTTGAATGGAGATCTGCTAATACAGGGAGTGGAAAGGGAAAGGTGAGATATGAAAGCATCTGACAGGTGAGATAGGGAGTAACTAGATCAAAATGGCTGGTATTTAAGTTCCAAATTTCCCTTTTTTTTTTTTTTTTTAATTAAGACGGAGTCTTACTCCGTTGCCCAGGATGGAGAGCAGTGGCGCGATCCCAACTCACTGCAAACTCCACCTCCCAGGTCCAAGCGATTCTCCTGCCTCAGCCTCTCGAGTAGCTGGGATTACAGGCATGCGTCACCACACCCAGCAAATTTTGTATATTTAGTAGAGATGGGGTTTCACCACGTTAGCCAGGCTGATCTCAAACTCTCGACCTCAGGTGATCTGCCCACCTCAGTCTCCCAAAGTGCTGGGATTACAGGCAGGAGTCACGGCACCCGGCCTCAAATTTCTACTTTTAAAAAGGGGCCAAATACCAATTCTGTAATCCATGTATAAACCAATCTGATATCTATACCAAAGGAATTACTCAGCAATGTGTTTTGGGAGCACAGAAGCAAAAAATACAAAAAACAAACAAAAAGCTCCTAGAAACCAAAATAGGTTCACAAAAAGATAATGCTACCTTCTAAATCAGCTTCACAAAGCATTTGATGGTTCAAATTATTTCCCCTAAAACATGGTTCTGACCTTCAAACAGCTTATATTCTAGAGGTAGAAAGATGTGGTAACTGCTAATTATAGTACAATGTAACAAATCTAACAGTACAAGTAAGTTCAAGGGCTTAGTGCAGCCTCTGCCTATAAAGAGCAGAGAGGAGTAGAGTAAGGAAAGCCCTCACTGAGATGGTGATGTAAGTGGAGTCTGGAAAGATGAGTGGGTGTTTGATACTGTAGACAAAGGGAACAGAGAATACATTATACACTAAAGCCTATGTGAAAGTACAGGTGCCATAAAAGAGCAAGACCTATTTAGAGAACTGCAAATAGACCAGTTTTATTGAGGCAAAAGCAGTTTAGAAGGGGTGATAAGAGATAAGGAGAGACAGACAGGCACACTGATCACTGGGCCAAAGAAATTGAATTTTAGAGAGATACAGAAAGAAGAATGACAGAATCAGATTCATCTTTTTAAATACAAACTACTAATATGAATCACTCTAGAATGATCAGGCAACAAAAGGATGGTTTGGAGGGAATAATAATTAGGAGACTATGTTAGGAATATGCAAAAAGCATAAGGACCTTAATTATGCAGAATATCCTAATCTTATCTCCTTATCTTTCCCAGACCTGCTCCTCCTTTTCCTGTATTCCTTACCTCAGTAAATAGTAATGTATTAACTTCCTAGGGCTGTTATAAAAAATTAGCAAAAGACTGGGCACGGTGGCTCACGCCTGTAATCCTAGCACTTTGGGAGGTCAAGGTGGGAGGATCACTTGAAGTCAGGAGTTCGAGACAAGCCTGGCCAACATGGTGAAACCCTGTCTCTATTAAAAATATAAAAATTAGCCGGGCATGGTGGCTGGTGCCTGTAATCCCAGCTACTTGGGAGGCTGAGGCAGGAAGATTGCATGAACCCAGGAGGCAGAGGTTGCAGTGAGTCAAGATTGTGCCACTGCACTCCAGCCTAGGCAATAGAGTGAGACTCTGTCCAAAAAAAAAAAAAAATTACCACAAACGTGGTGGCTTAAAACAACAAAAATTTCTTCTTTCACATTTCAGGATGCCACAAGTTTGAAAGAAGGTATTGACAGGGCTGGCTCTTTCTGGAGATCCTGTGCCTCTCTCCTAGCTTTTGGTGCTGTTGGCAATCACTGGCATCCCTTGGCTTGTAGATACATCACTCCAATCTCTGCTTCTATCATCACATAGCCTTCTTCTCTGTTTCTGTGTGTGGCCTTTTCTGTCTCCTATCAGCACACTTCCATTGGATTTAGGGCTCCCTCTAATCCACTACAATTTTATCTCCATCTTTACATAATTACACCTGCAAAGACCCTCTTTCTAAATAAGGTCACGTTCTGAGGTTTTGGGTGGATATGAATTGTGGAGGGATACGATTCAACCCACTACAGATCCTGATCAATACACTTCTCAAACAGAAATCTGGCGTTATCCTTAACCCTTTCTCTTATCTTCTGCATCTACATAATTATCAAATCCTGTCAATTCTCCTTCCTTAGTCTTCAATTTATCTGCTTTTCATAAGCCCCATTACCACTTTTCACTTCAATAACACACTTGTCTATAACAAACTCCTTTGCTATAACATTGAATGAACCTAGTTATTACTCTCAATACTGTGCCTGTACCTAAACCGACATGCATTGCTAAAGAAAGTCACACAACAGTACAGCCCGGTTGCACCATACTTTATGATAACTAACCCCAAGCCGGTCCTCAACAATGCCTCGCAGTCCTGTTTCTCTGGCCAACTGGCTCTCCCACTCTACCATAACTATTTCAAACCTCTTCTACTAGCCTCATGCTCTTACTCTCACCTACTTTCAGCAACTCACCTGGGCTCCTATTTTACAGAAAAAAAAAAAAAAGCCATCAAACAAAAACTTCCACAACCTCCTACTGTCCACTCTCATTCTCTCTGCCTTCTAAGTAGCTGTTATTACAAAATCTTACTGATATCAATTACCCCACTCTTTTTCTGTATTTTGCTTTTCTCTCAAGTAGATGCTTCTCACAGACTTCTGTTTTATTTGTTTTTATTTAAAAACAAAATGAAAACAAAACCTCCCTTGTACCCTACACTCTCACTTCTTGCTATCTATTCAGCCACACTCACTCTTTCTGTCTGCTTTTCTCTCCACCTCCTCCATCCCCCATCAGACATAAATATGTGTTTGTGCAGAGACTGATTTCTCTAGCTCCGTAGCCTCGGGCCTCTTACTTAATCCCTGTAAAGTTGGAATAACCATACTAATAAATCTGTCTCACAGGACTGTCATGAGAATTGGATGAATCAGTCTATGTAAAAGACTCAGAAGAGAGCTTGGCCCATAGTAATTGATCAACAAAGTTGGCAATATTGTTATTGCTAATAATCTAACACATTCATCTATCTATTCAGGCAACCAGCTGCACAAGATTGTCACTTGGATTTCTCCTGAACTCCCTCATCCCTCTATTGCAATCCATCTCTAGGTTTTTTTTTTTATTTTTACCTCTCCAGTCACTCTTGTTCTGAATACTTTCCCCTACCTCCATTATCTTACTCCACACTATCATAATCTCACATAAACAGAAACCTTCTAAACAATTTTCTGCATTCATTCATGTCATTCTCCCCAACTTTCTCCATACCATAGCCAGAGTGAACTGTTCTAACTTCATATCCAAGGCTACAAACTGGTTTAAAAGCCTTCCCACGATTATGATAAAGCCCCAAATATTTTTGCATGGCCTATAAAGCCATGTAGAAACAGTCTCTCCCTGTCTGCTCAAACTTACCTTGCATCTTGCTTCTTTTGCCCTCTTCTCTTGTAATACATACCAACTGTCTCTCGAATCTTCAAATGCACTATGCTCTTGCCCATCACAGGTGCTTTTCATTTCCCATTCCCTCTACTGCAATGTTGAATGGCATTCGTATTTCTTAGCTTAATTCATTCCTATTCATACATAATCCTTTTATGTCTTAGCTCAGTAACTTCCCCAGGGAAGCCTTCACTGACATCCCAAAATAGGGTCTCATTACTCTTATGTACCCTTCACAGTATTCATCAAAGTTGCAATTTCTCATTTACATGATTATTCTCCCAACAAATTCCTCCAACATAACCCAAACTCCATAAAAGCCATGACTGCAATCCTTTTTTGCTCTCCATTGTATCCCAAGTGCCCAATACAGCATCTGGCACATAATTCATGTTCATAACTGCATACTGGATCAATATTAAACTTCAGCTTCAATGTTGCAAAACAGCCTGTTTAAAAACAGGACAGATTTAAAGCAGCAAAGGGACCAGCATATCACGAGTCCATTATCAATGTGGCTATAGATCAAAGTTAAAAGTTTCTCTACTGATGGCTATAAACAGTAAATCACTTCAAAGAGATACCAATGGAGCAATTGCTGAGGGGAAAGGAGGATGTGACAGAAGGTGTATTGTGCTGTTACTTTAAAAAAAGGAGTAAAAGGCAGAACACTATTTCAAGGCAGACGTTTAAGTTTTTTAAAGCATTGGTTCACAACGTTTGTATTCCAACACACCTACTACTGCTACTATTACTATTCCTACTGTAAACCTCAAAGGAAAAGGCTGAGGCACAAAACATACTTTAGTTTACCTGAGCCAAAATGAGGACAGCTACCCAACACATATTTCCCAGATGCCTGGGGAGTGCTCTGGTACCTGAGTTACAAGCAGATTTTAAAGGGAAACAGGAACAAGGCAGACACAAAGTCGCTTGATAAGAATTCTCACTGGTTTACAATCACTGATTAGTGACTGGCTATTCATTTTTGCACTATAAGGTATGACTTATGGTGTCCAGCATATGGTATTTTATAGCTACTTGGCGTCAGTTAGTCTAAATCCTACATAGAAGGTGGCTTCAAGAGATAACTACTTAGGTCAAAAGAGAGCGCCATAACTGCAGTTTCATTTCAATGCCTCTCTGGGCCTGACAATGGAAAGGAACTCAGGATTTTTTTTTGTTTATTTTTGTTTTTTGTTTTCTTTCAATAGGTTTCTGGGGAACAGGTGGTGTTTGGTTACATGAATAAGTTATTTGGTGGTGATTTCTGAGATCCTGGTGCATCCATCACCTGAACAGTGTACACTGTATCCAATGTGTAGTCTTTTATCCCTCATCCCCTTCCCACCCTTTACTCTAGATCCCCAAAGTCCATTGTATCATTCATATGTCTTTGCATCCTCCTAGCTTAGCTCCCATGAGTGAGAACATACATTTGGTTTTCCATTCCTGAGTAACTTCACTTAGAATAATGGTCTCCAATCAATTCCACCCACGTTGCTGCAAGTGCCACTATTTCATTCCTTTTTATAGCTGAGTAGTATTCCATGGTGTCTGTATATATATATTTTTTAATCCACTCATTGATTGAGGTGTATTTGGGCTAGTTCCCTATTTTTGCAATTGTGAGTTGTGCTGGTATAAACATGTGTGTGCAAGTATCTTTTTCGTATAATGACTTCTTTTCCTCTGGGTAAATATCCAGGAGTGGGATTGCTGGATCAAATGGTAGATCTACTTTTAGTTCTTTGAGGAATCTCCACACGGTTTTCCACAGTGGCTGTACTAGTTTACATTCCCACCAACAGTGTAAAAGTGTCCCCTTTTCATCACACCCGTACCAATATCTATTATTATTATCATTATTATTATTTTATTATGGCCATTCTTGCAGGAGTAAGGTGGTATTGCATTGTGGTTTTGATTTGCATTCCCCTGATCATCAGTGATGTTGGGCATTTTTTCATGTTTGCTGGCCATTTGTATATCTTCTTTAGAGAATTATCTATTCATGTCCCTAGCCCTCTTTTTGATGGAATCGTTTGTTTTTCCTTGAGATCCTTGTAGATTCTGGATATTAGTCCTTTGTCAGATATACAGATTGTGAAGATTTTCTCCTACTCTGTGGGTTGTCTGTTTACTCTGATTATGTCTTTTGCTGTGCACAAAGTTTTTAGTTTAATTAAGTCCCATCTATTTATCTTTGTTTTTGTTGTGTTTGGTTTTGGGTTCTTAGTCATAAAGTCTTTGCCTAAGCCAATATCTAAAAGGGTTTTTCCAATGTTATCTTCTAGAATTTTTGTGGTTTCAGGCCTTAGATTTAAGTTTTTGATCCATCTTATTTTTGTATATGGTGAGAGGAGGATCCAGTTTCATTTTTCTACATATGGCTTGCCAATTGTTCAGCACCATTTGTTGAAAAGGGTTCCCTTCCTCACTTTATGTTTTTGTTTGCTTTGTCAAAGATGAGTTGACTGTATTTGCTTTATGTCTGAGTTCTCTATTCTGTTTCACTTGTCTATGTGTCTGTTTTTATGCCAATATCATGCTGTTTTGGTGACTTTGGCCTTATAGTATAGTTTGAAGTCGGGTAACGTTAGGCCTCCAGATTTGTTCTTTTTGCTTAGTCTTGCTTTGGCTATGTGGGCTCTTTTTGGTTCCATATGAATTTTAGGATTATTTTTTCTAGTTCTGTGAAGAATGATAGTGGCATTTTGATGGGAATTGCATTGAATTTGTAGATTGCTTTTGGCAGTATGGTCATTTTCATAATATTGATTCTATCTATTCATGAACATGGGATGTGTTTCCATTTGTTTGTGTCACCTATGATTTCTTTCAGCAGTGTTTTATAGTTTTCTTTGTATAGGTCTTTCACCTCCTTGGTTAAGTATATTCCAAAGTATTTTAATTTTTTTGCAGGTCTTATAAAAGTGGTTGAGTTCTTGATTTTATTCTCAGTTTGGTCACTGTTGGTATATAGCAGGGCTACTGACTTGTGTACATTAATTTTGTATCATGAAACTTTGCTGAATTCATTTACTAGTTCTAGGAGCTTTATGGATGAGTCTTTAGGGTTTTCTAGGTATACTGTCATGTCATCAGCAAACAGCAACAGTCTGACTTCCTCTTTATCCACTTGGATATCCTTTATTTCTTTCTCTTGTCTGATTGCTCCAGCTAGGACTTCTAGTACTACACTGAATAGAAGTGGTGAATGTGGGCACATTCTTCAGATAAAAAGTTTCTTTTCTTTTTTTTTCTTCCTCAGTGCTACTACTATTCCAATCAATGCCTATGATTCCAGCATAGCCATTATCAAGTGGCTCACCACAGCAAAAATTCATAAGCAGGTGGAAACTATGAGAGATGTGAGCAATCTGAAATGGCCCCACGTCAAAATATACTGATATTCTCTGCTATTCCATTCTTCTCAGATATAACTCTTCCCAAATATTGCTATGGCAAAAAGCAGTCACATGGGTATCATTTATAATTTTAAGATGTAACCTATGTTCTCAAAAAACTAAAAATAGAACATATACACTAGGTATATATGCCCCCTAAAAAGGAAATCAGTATGTTGAACAATATGTGCACTCCCATGTTTATTGTAACACTATTCACAATAGCCAAGATACAGAAGCAACCTATATTTCCACAACAGATGAACAGATTTAACAAAAAAAAAAGTGGGACCGGGCATGGTGGCTGACGCCTGTAATCTCAGCACTTTGGGAGGCCGAGGTGGGTGGATCACGAGGTCAGGAGATCGAGACCATCCTGGCTAACACGATGAAACACTTTGGGAGGCCGAGGTGGGTGGATCACGAGGTCAGGAGATGGAGACTATCCTAACTAACACGGTGAAACCCCATCTCTACTAAAAATACAAAAAATTAGCCAGGCATGGTGGTGAGCGCCTGTAGTCCCAGCTACTCGGGAGGCTAAGGCAGGAGAATGGCGTGAACCCGGGAGGCGAAACTTACAGTGAGCCGAGATAGTGCCACTGCACTCCAGCCTGGGCGACAGAACAAGACTCTGTCTCAGAAAAAATAAATAAATAAATAATTTAAAAAATAAAATAAAAATAAAGTGGTATATGTACACAAAGGAATACTACTCAGCCATAAAAAAGAATGCAGTCCTGCATTCAAGACCACATGGATGAGCATGGAGGACATTAAGTAAAATAAGCAAGACACAGAAAGATACATAATGCATGTTCTCACTCAAATGTAGAAGCTAAAAAAATTGATCTATCATGCATGGTGGCCCACACCTGTAATACCAGACTTTGAGAGGTTGAGGCAGGAGGATCTCTTGAGCCCAGGAGTTCAAGACCAGCCTAAGCAACATAGTAAACCCCATCTCTACAAAAGAAAAAAATAGGAAAATTAGCTGAGTATAGTAGCTCATGCCTGCACTCCTAGCTACTTGGGAAGCTGAAGCAGCAGGATCAACGGAGCTGGGAGTTGGAGGCCACAGTGAGCTATGATCACACTACTGCACTCCAGACTGGGTAACAGAGTGAGGCCCCGTTTCAAGAAAAGAAAAGAAAACGTTGATCTCATAGAAGTAGAGAATAGAACAGTGGTTACTCTAAGTTGGGAAGGGTGAGGCGGGTAGGAATATGTTGGTTAACACTGGTCACCAACCTTTTTGGCATCAGGGACTAGTTTTGTGGAAGACAATTTTTCCACAGGACGGCGTGGGGATGGTTTCAACAATAGACATTATACTCTCATAAGAAGCAGGCAACCTAGATACCTCGCATGTGCAGTTCACAACAGGGTTTGTGCTCCTATAAGAATCTATATGAGAATCTAGTGCCACCACTGATTTGACAGGAGCCAGAGCTCAGGCTAGAATGCTCTCTCGCCCACTGCTCACCTCCTGCTGTGCAGCCAGTTCCTAAGAAGCCAGGGACCAGTACTGGTCCACATCCCAGGGTTGGGGACTCCAAGGTTAACAAAATTAAAGCTAAATAGGAAGAAAAAGTTCTAGTATTCTATAACACTGTAAGATGATTACAGTTAATAGTAGCTTAATGTATATTTTCAAACAGCTAGAAGAGCAAGTTTTGAATTGTTTCTAACATGAATAATGTTTGAGGTGATGGATATGCTAATTACTCTAATTTGACCATTATTCATTATGTGTTTCCAAATACCACACTGTGCCCCCTAAACAGGTACGATTATTGTGTCAAATAAAAACAAAAAAGAATAACCCTAACAGCCTATTCAAGTAAAAAAGTAACCTATGATTTTTTTTGCAGCAAAATTTAATATTTTAACAATAAACATAGTGTTTAATGTTAACTACATTACAAATTACCCAAATCGGAGGTGTTTCTTCATTATATAAAAATATTTTATTATAGCAATATGATTTAAGGTATTAACCTCTGAAACCACTGAACGTCACCACATTTGTCATATCAAACCATAAGTGGTCTCAAATATGTCTTAATGTCCATATAATTAAAACAATAGAACTAATTCAATCCTTTTACTAGAAAGTAAAAAAGGGCAAGAAAATATGGAAATTGTTTCAAGATTTCAAACAATATATGGAGCAACCACTGAAATTCTGTAGATGGTACAGCAGCAAGTCTACTTTGAAAGGCACTGCTGACAATGAACCTCTTTCCACAGCAATACACAATTGATTCCACGAAAACCGCAGAAGCTGCTAAATGTGTACAGAGTAACACCAAAGACAAATAAGTCGACTGTAACTCAAAACACACAAACAAACAAACAAAAATCATTAGGATTTTCCCTCCCCATTTTCATAAGATCTTTAAATCAAGTGTTTCAAGCATGTTTAAAAAACATGCTCACATTGTGATATGCTAGCATTTCTTATTTTGAGAAATAATGCAACCTCCTAAATCACAACCTAAGAGTCAGAATGTGCGATTTTAATTTCTGAAAAAAGAACATGCATAATTTATTACAACTCTGAATACTCATCTACAATATTTAAAGACAAAAAAAATGGAGCACAACCTCCTACTCAGAAAATTATCCTTCCTCCCAATTTCTATTTTTATATCTGACATCAAAAAAAAAAAATCCCTGTTTAAAGTTTCCTTAGGTCATTTTAAAAATAAATAAAATATTGTTTCATTTTTAAAAAGTTGTTAATGCCCAGTTGATACTGCAGTTGTAAATGATATGAAATTTCTCATGTCATGTTTTAGTCCACTTTCTGTTGCTTATAACAGAATACCAGAAACTAGGTAATTTATAAAGAAAAGGAATTTATTTCTTACAGTTATGGAGACAGAGAAGTCCCAGGTCGAGGGGCCAGATCTCGAGAAGTCGAGAGCCTTCTTGCTGGCAGGGGATCTGTGCAGAGTATGGAGGCAGCATAGGGTGTCACAAGGCAAGGGGGCTGAGCATGCTAACATGCTTACTCAGGTCTCTCTTCCTCTTCTTATAAGCCACCAGTTTTACACTCCTATGATAACTCATTCATCCATTAATCCAATAACAAATCAATCTATGAGTGGATTAATCCATTCATAAGAACTGAGTACTAATGATCCACTCTCCTCTTAAAGGCCCCACATTGGAGATTCCGTACTGTCACATTGGGGATTAAGTTTTCCATACAGGAAATTTGGGGGACACATTCAAATTATACCATGTGGCAAAAGCTACTCTTGATCTTTGTTGTTTAAAGCTAGAGAACTAATGACCAGGCACAGCGGCTCATGTCTGTAATCAAAGCACTTTGGGAGGCCGAGGCAGGAGGGTGATCACTTGAGGCCAGGAATTCAAGACCAACCTGGGCAACAAAGCACTCCATCTCTTTTTTTTTAAATACAGTAAGATAAAATAAAATGAAATAAAGTTAAAGTACTATTTCTATAAAACATTAAATGTAATTTCACTATCAGAAAAATAGCTTTCTTGTGGAAAATACTACTAATAAAGAAATCAAGAGATGTTTTCATTTACCTACAGTAAGAAGTGATTACCTTCATATTAGCACTTTCTAATCTTTTCAAAAAGGATAGAAGAAATTAACAGTTCTTGCAGTGGAGAAGAGCCACAATTCTTGGATATGTACATCTATGTTAATCAAGGATTAATTATGCCACATACTTCATGGCTAATAGGAGAGAAAGAATGCTGACCACTAGGCAAGGAAAGGATGTTTATCTGACATATATTGATATAGATACAATGGGCACTCTCAGTGACAACGAGTAATGATTTCTTAGGAAAGCTAATGTTCGAAGAGTTTTGCACATCACTGATTATTCCACTTTTATCTATTATACTTTTTGAAAAGAAAGACCCATTCTCTTAAATTGCCTAGTTAGAAAGTACTCTTTATGCAATAATGTTAATCTATCTTGATTTATAAATATTGTAATAATGCCCTTTTAAAATTTTCTGCACAACGTGATAGTTTTTTGTTTTTTTGAATCACAGCCACTCCACCCTCACCCACACCCAGCATCAGAGATTAAAGCAAATGATGCTTTATATTCTCTCAAAAATAAATCTAGACTTTGGAAAATTACACAGTAATGTACAAGCATATAAAAACTCAATGTCAGAAGTAATTTCAGTAATTGCAGGGAGCTCTCTGGAGGTATCTGCCTGTAATTTAAGGACCAACTATGGATGTAAACCGAGACAATGATACTATCGTTATGCACCACGAAATTTTCCTAAGAGCTTTGATCAGATTCCCCTAGTTTATGCATGTCTCTGTATGCAGTAATAGGCGCTGACCTGAAATAGTTAAAATGAAAATAATCAGGGCTGTATCTGTCTAAACATATACAAATTCGGTTTATCAATGTGAAAGTAGATCTGCAAAACTCAATTGTCAAAAGGTGGCCTACGGTATTTTCATGACAGAGAATCTTTGTTAGGTTTGTTAACGTAACATGTAAAAGGGGGGCTAGTGTATGTAATTAGTTTCCTCCTCGAGAGAGATACTAGGAAGGTGGACGACAGTACCCCGGGGAGACTCACGCGTCGGTCTAGGGCCCTTTTTGTCCCCCACCCTCACCTCACTCCTTTCCTTCGCACACACAGACATGCACTCTCCCATCACATTTGGGAGCCCCGGTGGGCAGTTTTCTAGGGTCGTTTCACTGGAGCGTTAAATGGGATCTGACGCCACCGGGCAACCTGGGGTTGGATGCCATAGCCGCCAGCGCCCACGGCTCACCTCCAGCTTGTGGTTGATTTGAGACACAGACTGGGCTTTGTGGCAAAGCTGTGCAAAGCAGGAGCTCAGGCTGGTCATCTTCTGTCGCCCCTCATAAGTGATGTCCGCCTGGTCTGGATCGATCTCGCCCAGGAGCAGATCCACATCCACAAAAGCCTTGTCGAACTCCTTCTCCAGCACCTCCAGCCACCGGAACATGGACACCCCGCCGGGGGCCCCGGCGGAGCAGGAGGCGCCCCCTGGGCCCCCTCCGGCTGCTGCTGGGCATGGACCGCCCGCCGACATGGCGCCGTCAAGGGCCTCACCCGACTGCTGAAGACCCTCGCCGTCCTACCCGCACGAAGGGAACTCCTGGGACTGAGGGGACCCCCGCGCGCGCGCGCACCTTCCGTCACCTCCCTTCACCTCGCGCCGTTAACGCCAGCAACACAGCCACAGAACCGCAGGAGTAACGAGGCTGAGGCTGAGGGTGAGGCGGCAGCGGCGGCGACACACGGAAGATTCGGTCCGTCCCACCTCCCAGCTTGCCCACCCTGCGCATGCGTAGCGAAGAGCTGGGCGGACGCAGCCAGGAGGGACAAAATGGGCGGGGCCAGGATGCGACCTTGGCCTATGAAAGGCCTCAGCTTGGGGCCTGCCTGTCAGCGGCCATATTAACAACTGGCAAACTACGGCTTGAATCCCTGAGAAACGGAGGCGCGTGGTTTCTGCATCCTGGTTGGAAAGGCCCGAGGATGAGAAAGGTGTCCACGTCGCAGAAAGGAAGGATTTCCGCCGGTTTGACTTAACAGTTGGCGGGAGCCATTCCAAAGTCCTCCCAGAAAGTTGCCGCGGTGGCGTCTAGGGTCAGGGAGGGGAGAGCAAGGAAGGGCGGTTTGAGCATGCGCAATAGCCACGTTGTACCTTTTGGATTCCAGTTCCTGGTTAGGATGGAGTGGGTGTACACACTGGCTGTTCTTGGGAAACCAGCCCCAAATTCCAGGTGTGGACTGCCTAACGCTGCGCATTGAAGCGGCTGACCAGATTTTGCGGAATTAATAGAAAACTTTTTGTATGGTGATTGAGTCAGGTAGACCTGGTGAACGTTCAGTTGTTACCCTCTGTCACATACTACCTGTGTCACCTTACATGTCTTAGTTAACCTTGAAACCAAGTTTCCAAATTTTACTTAACTCACTTGTAAGATAAACTCTTAGCGTCACTTCTTGGCACATGGTATTCCTCTAAATCCGCCATAGGTCACACATTTCAAAAGCAACTACAGTAATGCTTCGCTTAAGATGGGGATATGTTCTTAGGAATGTGTCCTTAGGTTAATCATCCCTTAGGGAACATCCTAGAGTGTATTTAAACACAAACCTAGATAGTATAGCCTACTACACACCTAGGCTGTATGATGTAGCCTATTGCTCTTAGGCTGTAAACCTGTACAGCATGTTGTCATTCTGAATACGGTAGGCAATTATAATACAGTGGTAACTATTTGTGTATTTAAACTTATCTAAACATAGAAAAGGTACAGTAAAAACATGGCATATACTCTTATAGGGTCACCATAGTTTATGTGATCCATTCATGGCTGAAGCCTTGTTATTTGGCACATTTGAAAACGTACAGCGTTCCCACACGTGACATTTCAGAAAATCAAAATTGTGAATTCGTATATTTACAAATATATTGAATGCAGAACTCTGTTGCGACACTGAAGACACAAAAATTAATGAGACATGACCTTTACTCAAGCTCAGACAGGCTAGTGAGGCTACTAACTCTCAACTATAACTTCAACTTGAATTTTTCAGTGCCTTTAAAAGTATTCAGCAACTCCTCCCTTTACATTCTGCCTACTTCCACTGCAAGGGTAGACAATCCTAGAGAGGGAAAGAGAAACCTATGTGATTAGAGTAGGATGGTGGAAACTCCTGCATTACCTAGAAACATGTTTAGATGAATGCAGTCTGCTGTAATCTGTTCTTGGGACAGACCCTTCCAGTTAATTACCACCCAAAGCCTGCACTGTGTGCCCTTCGCCGATGCAAGGCCACTGAGGAGCAAGAAATCACAATTTTAGTTTTGCAGTCTTTGTACTATAGGGCAGACTGGTTAGCATGAAGCTATAAAGTCCTTTGGCTTGAGCAAACTTAGCTAATCAGAATGGATCATGAGATCCTGACCTTAGACCTTAAGTAGGGACCTTCACACAGGTTTTAGTACACAATAAATAATGTAAAACTAAAATTTGCATCTTTCCCCATTCCGTTCCAAAATTAGATTTATTTTCATCTACAATATTAGCAAAAACATCATTGCTACAACTATCAAGCTCCCAGCCACTTTATCTACACATAATACAGTTAGCAATGCATTTTCAGGAACTCGAAGTAAATAATTTAAAATTAGCAGGACAGGGGGAGAATACATTGAACCACAATTATAATAGCTTTCAATTATTGAGTCCTTACTATGTGTTAGGCATTATGCTATTTTCTTTACTTCTCTGATCCTTACAAAATCCTGTGAGGTAGGTATGACCACGTCTTTTATTGTTGTTGTTGTTGTTGAGAAAGGATCTTGCTCCGTCGCCCAAGCTACAGTGCAGTGGCACGATCACAGCTCACTGCAGCCTCACTTTGTTGACCAGGCTGGTCTGGAACTCCAGGACTCAAGTAATCCTCCTACCCTAGGCCTCCAAAAGTGTTGGGACTACAGGTGAGGGCCACCACACCCAGTAATCACTTTTTAACAGATGAAGTCACAGACAGTTTAAGTGTCTTGGTAAGGTCACAAAGCTAGAAAGTGACTGAGGTAGTATATCAATCTAGGTGTCTTTTTCTCCTAAGTTGTTGCTGTTAACCATGGAATACAGAAGAATGAAGGAATCTATTTCTTCTTGCATAAGTTAGCAGTATAATAAACTAACAAGTCAGTTCCAAAAGTTCTTTTTAATTTCTTCCTAGTTAGAAACTGTATACAAATCTATTAACATATAAGAAATATTACCAAAAAATTGTAGTAACTCATTTTCTGTTACTTGTAACTCTAATTTATATGAACCACACTTGAGTATAAATTTCATTTCTTTAAAAAAATCAACTTCCACCGACATTGTGTGGGTGCAGCTGAGCGACATTTTAAGTGTTGATATGTTTCCAGTGCTCTAATGGTTTGTGGGTACCCCCATTTTCAAGATTGCAGAACCCAGCTTCATATCTATTACAACTTTTACAACTTCAACAAGTCATAGACTCATCTATGTCTCAGACAAGTTTCGTGTCATGTTGTCCCTTCTTATTACCATAGTATGGAGACATAATCTTTTGCCCACCTTGATTGAGGTTATGCAAATCTGCAAGTCACAGCACAACATGAATGTGAAAAGGAGGGCTTATCATCAGGGCTTAATGTTCAAGTGCTGCCATCTGTTGTCGGTGTACTCTATCTACACTTACTGCCTTATCCTTACCTACTCTGGAATTTGACATTGTATGTAATGTCAATACTTGAGCGATTTGTTTTTCCACAGATATTAAAGTCTTGATACTTCTATTTGCAATTGGATAGGCAGAAGCTTCCAATCACTGTGTTATGAATCATGCTTATGTGATTTTTAAAAAACATAACTTAAATGTGACACTCTTGTTTTAGGAACTTATCCCTACAGAGTTTTGTCACAAGGCATTACTAAGAATAAGTTGGGTGGAGACTGAGGAAGTTGGGGAAAGAGAGATGATGCTAAGGATTTGATAGGTACTGGTAATTAACTGTGGGGTCAGTGTATAGTTTAAATATTTATGGAGCATCATTGATTGCAAGGGCACTGTAATAAAAGGGTGTATAAGACCCACCTTGGACTAGAGAGGGAGATTATCACTTATTGAACTCTGCTGTGTTCCAGGACCTGTACTAAACTTCACATGTTTCATTTAGTTTCCAGTAACCCTACCAAGAGAAAGGGTTAAGTATGCGCTGTTGGTGGCTGTAACAAGTTGTATGTATGGTGAATGAAGAAAGTAAAAATCCACTAGCATTTTACTTAATCAATGTAGGAAAGTCTTGGAGTGTTGTATTCATACCTATTATTTATATTTATTAAAATTATTATTCATATTTACTAACAGTTTTGAACTTTTCCGATACATATGCTAAAGAAGTAAGTTTAGGAATCGAAAGGGATTTATTAGCCTTATTCCCCTGATTATTTCTCTTGTATAAACAAAGGGATCTGGCTGTGGTGGTGTGTACCTGTAGTCTTAGCTACTTGAGAGGCTGAGGTGGGAGAATTTCTTGAATCTAAGAGTTTGAGACCCTCCTGGGCAACATAATGAGATCATGTCTCAAAAACAAACAAACAAAAAACAGGACAACTGTTTGCTCTCTTGTTTTTTAAACTTGAGAATTTTGGTGCAGTGATTTAGAATTAGCTCAGATACCTCCTCTTCCAGGAAGCCTTCCTTCTTTCTCCTCATAAGATGCTATAGGCTCCATCCCCAATTAGCTTCCTGAAAATATCTTTTACAGCATTTATCATATTATATTGGAGTTTGTTAGACTGTGAGTTCCTTGGCAACAATAACTGTGTCTTACTTATCTTTGTATCCCAGGTCCTAACGCAGGACCTAGAATGTGGTAGGAATACTGTAACTATTTGTGGGATAACTTAAATAATTAAGGCATTCGAGCATTCTACCTAGGAAACTCTTAACAGTCACTTCACTTTTCAAGACATACTTGTGATACATGCTAGAGAGCATAGCTAAATATGAATCTATTTTTATATTGCCTCAGAGATTAGGATATCTGTAAATTACGTATTAGTCTTTCTTTTTCAAAACCTAAAGATAAAGTTTTATTTTACAATGATCTGGCTTATTTGACTAATAAATACATTATAATTTAGGCTTCAAGGATTCTTTTGCTTATTCCATTGTCAAAATTTACTAGATATTACATTTTGTGTAGTATATTCAACCTAAAACCAAAACATAACAAGTTTTTAAAAAGCCCTTGTTATTATATTTTTATTTCCTTACACTATCAAAGCTGGACTATAACTGCTTTTCCCCTTTTCCTCGATGTACATTCTTCATCTACCACTTCCCACAGCTCCAGGGTTGCTTCAGCCTTGTCTGAAACCACCGTTCATCAACAGTAGTATCAGAGTTTCCTACTCATTTTTTCTTCTTCTTTCATCCACTGTCAAGTCACTGTTTATTTCTCAAGTGTCAGACTTTATGGATCAAACATAGACTTTCCCTCATCACCCTCTGTTATTTATGTTTTTTATAAATTAGTCTACTAAGGGCCTCCCAAACAGTTGTATTCCAAATACCCTTCAACAATAATTATTTTTTCAAATTTTGACTGAAAAGTATAAATTATCTAATTAGAAATTTCAGCCGGGTGCCATGGCTCGTTCCTATAATCCCAACACTTTGGGAGGTCAAGGCGGGCAGATCACCTGAGGTCAGGAGTTTGAGACCACCCTAGCCAACGTGGTAAAACCCCGTCTCTACTAAAAATACAAAAATGAGCCAGGTGTGGTGGCACGCATCTGTAATCCCAGCTACTCAGGAGGCTGAGGCACGAGAATTGCTTGAACCTGGGAGGCAGAGGTTGCAGGGAGCCGAGATCGCACCACTGCACTCCAGCCTGGACAATGAGAGTGAAACTTGTCTCAAAAAAAAGAAAGAAAGAAAAAGAAACTAAAAATCAGAAAAGTGTAGTGAAACTATTACACAAAAAACCCTATCACAACAATTGTTGGAGATAGTATTTGTTTTGTCCCTAGTTGATTGTAACTCACTCAGAATTTGTTTGGTTTTTATGGCCATGGTGAGCAGAGAGAGTTAGGACGAAAAGACTTCTATAGTGATAATATGTCACTACACATGGGATACTCTCCATATTTGAGCTCCCTCCCTCTAGGGAATTTCCCGTTTTATGTTACTTGGTGAGAGAGAGAATCCTTCTTCCATAATAAGCTGAAAATGTCAGATAATCACTTTCCTGGCTCTGTGACAGGTATGTGACCTGGACTTAGCTAACTAGAATTATCCACCTGAAATTTTTAACATGGAGATAGTGAGGCAGGATTGGGAGAATTCCTTTTGGTAGGGATTGGAGAGGGAGGGGAGATAGCAGTTCCAGCAGCAACCATGCTAGTGATGGTGTTGTGCTAGATTCAGGTTTGTGGTAGAGGCTGGTACATTCGTGTTGTGTAGTGGCAGCAGGAATGGTGTCCTCACTCAACTGAGGTGCAGTTTTGCAATTTTGCTTGTGATTTTGACTATGCAGCCTTCCTTTATTCTTGGTCATTTCCAATTCACATTCGCCAGGCATTCTTATACTTCATTGTGCTACCCAATTTTCTTTCAGTAATTCTTTTTCTGCTTTAATTGGCCAGAATTTGTTTCTGTTGCTTGCAATCCATAACTTAAACTGATACACCAATTATCATTTGTTGAGATCCTACTTTTTGCCCATCAACTTGATAAACTTTAGTTTGCTTCATCTATTCCTTTCTGTAAAGTGGAAATTATTTCCCCCATTTTATCTTGTGGAAGAACAAAAATGAGGCTTAGAGAAGTTAAGTAGTAGTAGAATTCAATTTTCTGTGTTACTTTAAACATATGCTCTTTATGCAACATGCTTTAGAAGGAACAAATATATTTTTAAAAAATCATATACACAATTTGTTTAATCTTTAAAATGTCTTTTATCAGAGACAGGGGTTTTCATTTTATAAAAGTCTTCTGTTTAGCTACTGGCCAGTTTTATTGCAGGAATAATGAGCTGATGCTTGTAATCCCAGATCAGGGAGAATTTGGGTTAGTTCGTTTCCTTTTTGGAATTCAGTTTCCTATGCACAATGGAAAAATGTGATGTTGATTAGATTATCTCTAAAGTCCCTTCCAATGCGGACATCCTATGAAAGTAATAAAAATGATCAACACATCAAAAACAAAGGTAAATACTCCTTCCTTTTTCTGAGACTGAGTCTCACTGTGTCACCCAGGCTGGAGTGCAGTGGCATAATCTTGACTCACTGCAACTTCTGCCTCCTGGGTTCAAGCAATTCTCCTTGCCTCAGCCTCCTGAGTAGCTGGGATTACAGGTGTGCGCCACCAGGCTCAGGTGATTGTATTTTTAGCAGAGACAGGGCTTCGCCATGTTGGCCAGACTGGTCAAAATCCTGACCGCAAATCCTGACCTCAGGTGATCTGCCTGCCTCACACTCCCAAAGTGCTGGGATTACAGGTGTGAGTACCTGGCGCGACCAAATTCTCCTCCTAACTACAACAGAAGTTTCTGCATATTTATTTATCCTGGTATGATATGCCTTGTATGGTAATTACTCCCAAAATACTACATACAAGATATTAGGTAACTTCAGAGTTTAGGCCAATATTTCTTGCCCTTTGCTTTTAATAAATCAGGGAAGGCCAATGTCCATCTCATAGAGGTACACATTTGTATATACTGCAGCATTTTTAATGACGGCACTATTGACAGTTTGGACTCCATAATTCTTCATTGTGGGGGCTATCCTGTGCATCGTAGCCCCCAAAATGGAGCGGCATCCCTGGCCATTACCCACTAGAGGCCGGTAACACTGCCTCTCTCCCCAGTGTTTTAATGATAATCAAAAATAATGTTTCCAGCCGAGAACATGGTGGCAGCCCTGTAGTCTCAGTTACTCTGAAGGTGTGAAGTTGGGGAGGTGAAGGTGGCAGTGAGACAAGATTACATCACTGCACTGCAGCCTGGGCAACACGGAATCTGTCTCAAATAAAACAAAACAGAAAAGTTTCCGGAGAGAGACGGAAAATAAGGATAAAGAAGCAAGAAAGGGACATCCCAGCTACTCGGGATGTTGAAGCATGAGAATGACTTGAACCCGGGAGGCAGAGGTTGCAGTGAGCCAAGATCCTGTCACTGCATTCCAGCCTGGGCAAATAAAGCGAGACTGTCTCAAAAAAAATAAAAATAAAATTAAAAGATAAAGTGAGAGGGAGTATCCAGCCTAGAGAATCTGAACAAATAATCTACTCCAATCCAAATTCAAATACAAAGCATATTTCTTGAGATTGCTGTCTTTCTTATGTTGAAAGACTAAAGCTAGATTCTGAGCTCTATTTTGCACACAGTTGCTAGGCGTGTCATTGAGTTGCCATACTTGAGAGACACCTTTGTTCCTTCACTTGGTTTCCCCTTACCCAAAGGAGTCAAGTAATAACAATCATGTAAGGTGTTGTTAAAATCTTTGGAAGAAAGTACTGCATACTTCACACTTAGCCTCAGGACCCACAAACTCCAGAGATAAACACACCAGAGCTTTATACTTATGGTCCTTAGTCAATGTGTGAAAACTCCAAAAGCGAGCAGAAAGTGAACTAGAAGCTGAGCAATGGTGGCAGCTCCTGTATTGCTCCTAGCATAACAAAGATGAGACAGGCTTGCCATCTCCAGAAGAGGAACAACAAAACATGTGTGTCCTTCAAGCATGCAGGCTGTACCTTTGTTTTATATTTTTTCTGTAGTCTATAAGTATCAACAAGACTTTGCTTCCTGTCAAAAAAAAAAAAAAAAATTTGACTTTTCAGCTTAACCGAAATAAATAGGTATGTTCTGGGAAAAGATAGATCTTTTATTCTTCAAAACATTCTGAAACTTTTTATGATCAAAGTTATTTACATTTATAATGGTAAAATCAAAAAACAGCTTAAAACTCCAATAGTTAGAAAGTAGTTAAATTATAGACAATACTTTTGATGGACTATTATTTTAGACATTTAAGTTTTTATTTATAGAAACTGAAATAATATGGAAAAATATAATAGTGAAAAGAGGGAAATGTAAAGTTATATATAAGTATGTTTACAACCTGAGGAAATAAAACTCTTCACCGTGTAAAATATTAGAAATAATGCCAGAATTGCAGTAAAGCTATAGAACTGCCATGGAAAAGAAGAAAAAAATTATATAGTATAATTTCAAGGCTCAAAGAAAAAGGAATCCTATGGTCACCAACAAAGGATGAAGAATAGAACTCATCACTGTACTGTATAATAGAAAAATTTGCTGTTATCAATGGCAGATGAGAGGACAGGATTTTGCAAGCATTTTTATTTCAAGTAACTGGATATCAATTTACCTTTATAGTAATGCAGAAACATGTGCAATAAGTATTATTCTTTGTCTTTTCAAAGCCTAAACATAGAAAAGAAGAAACTTGAAATGTGATGTTTGACTTTGGGATGTGACTCAAGGTGACTATTCTTCCCTCCTTGCTGTCTTTTTTTCCAAATTTTCTTTCATTGAGCATTACTTTGATTGTTAGAAATTCTAAAAATCAAAAAGAAATTATATTACTCAACAAAAGAAACAACAAAGTGTTCGGAAAGTCAGAATAGTAACCAAAATCTCTTTACCATTCCTTATCTGTGATAGATAAAGAAAACAGAGGAAACTTTTAGCTTCTGTGAAAGGAAAATATCCTGGGCCCCCAAAATCACTAAGCTAAAGGGAAAAGTCAAGCTGAGAAGTGCTTAGGGCAAACCTGCCTCCCATTCTATTCAAAGTCACCCCTCTGCTCTCTGAGATAAATGCCTATCTGATTGCCTCCTTCGGAGAGGCTAATCAGAAACTCAAAAGAATGCAACCATTTGTCTCTTATCTACCTATGACCTGAAAGCCCCCTCCCCGCTTCAAGTTGTCCCACTTTTCCAGACTAAACCAATGTTCATCTTACATGTGTTGATTGATGGCTCATATCTTCCTAAAATGTATAAAACTAAACTGTGTGTTCTGACCACCTTGGGCACATGTCATCAGGAACTCCTGAGGCTGTGTCATGGGCGTGTGTCCTCAACCTTGGCAAAATAAGCTTTCTAAATTAACTGAGACCTGTCTCAGAATTTGGGGGTTCACATTTTGGTAACCCCGGAGGGATTCTGGGTGTAGGTGCCCCTCACCTTTGACAAATCTCCTATGGGTGCTTGGTACCAGCTTGAGCAATCTTTATGGCTCAAACCAATAGAACAATTTGCTGAGGCCTGGAAGCATCTCCTCCAGAGAATCCCTGATCTCCCAAAATTTGGTTGAGAACTAAAGTTTATTTTGCTGTACAACCTTTTTCTTTTTTTCTTTTTTCTTTTTTTTAGAGTTTTACTTGTTTCCAAGACAAGGAAGGCAAGTTTTTCTGCTTCCATGACGATGGTAGGCAGTGTTATATATAAAGTTTTGGTACTGCAAAAGAAATAGCACTCGAATATAAAATTTTCTTTTAATTCTCAGCAAGGCAAGATACTTCTATAGAAGGGTGCACCCTTACAGATGGAGCAATGGTGAGCGCTCACCTGGACAAGGAAGGGGAAGGGGTTCTTGTCCCTGACGCACGTGGCCCCTGCTCCTGTGTCGTTCCTCTATTGGCTAGGGTTAGACTGCACAAGCTAAACTAATTCTGATTGGCTGGCTAATTTAAAGAGAATGACAGAGTGAGTGCTTTGGCGGAGTCAGTGCAGAGCTGGTAGCAGGTAATTGGAATGAGTTAGGGCGGAGCAGGTGATCAGAATGAGTCAGGGTGGAGTACGAAATCGAAAAATGTTGCTTTACGAGGAAGTTAAGTTTAAAAGTAAAAGGCAAAGAATTGAACATACTGACATATTAATTATTTGAAAAGAAATTTGGAACTCGTATCTAACAACAGGTAACTCCTTTGGGGAGTTTGAGATTCCTTCCTCCAGGGAAGAAGAGGTTTTCTTTCCCTGCTTCTAGGGTGATAGAGAGCAGTCGTCAGCTTGAGACCAACTGCTAGATAAGGAAGTGAATTGCGGTCTTGGCTAAAGTTAGTTAAGGTTAACAACCAGCTGGTCTTAATTTCTCCTTACTATTAGAGCACTCAGTAAATATATAAGTTGTGTGATCATTTCTTTTGCTTAACTTTTTTATTTGTTGCTCTTTGTTTCTGTTTTTGTTGTTGTTTTGGTCTTTTTACCACCAGGTTTGATCAGCTCTATCCAACTTGATTAAATCTGAAGGAAGTTCCAAATTATGGGGAACAAGGCCTCTGAAGTGGCTAAATTCCTACCAAAAAAGAAAAAAATGGTGGTGTGGTCAGGGGAAAAAAATGGCCAGCAAAGGGGGAAAAAAAAGAGGAAAGACTTTTCATTTTGACTACCAAGGGGCTTTATTTACAAAACAAGGCCACCTTTTTACTAGCCAGACCAAACTGAAAGAGCAATGGCTGTATTTCTGAAATTGCAACAATTTGTCCTGAGGAAAGAGAGAGACCCTCTCATACTGTTTTATATTGTTTTATACTCTACCTGTTTTAAGAAAAAATAAGGAAGAGAAACCAAAGACAGGCAGCCCGGTGCCAGGCCCAAAACCTGGCCTGGGCCTGCCTGGCCTAAACCTAGTAGTTAAAAATCAACTCATAACTTAGAAACCGATGTTATTCATAGATTCCAGACATTGTATAGAAGAACATTGTGAAACTCCTTGCCCTGCTCTGTTTCTCTCAGTGCATGAAACCCCTGTCACGTATCCCCTAGATTGCTCAATCAATCAAGACCCTTTCATATGAAATCTTTAGTGTTGTGAACCCTTAAAAGGGACAGAAATTGTGCACTTGGAGAGCTCGGATTTTAAGGCAGTAGCTTGCCGATGCTCCCAACTGAATGAAGCCCTTCCTTCTACAACTCAGTGTCTGAGAGGTTTTGTCTGTGACTCGTCCTGCTATATTTCTTGGTTCCCTGACTGGAAAGCGAGATAACTGATGGATGGACAGCTGAGGCAGCCCCTTAGGTGGCTTAGGCCTGCCCTATGGAGCATTCCTGCAGGGGACTCCGGCCAGCCTGAGTGATGCGATCCAAAGAGCTCTCTGGGTAGGCAGTTGTCCCAGTGGAACACCTCATCAGAGCAGCACGTAGCAGGCCCCCACAGAGGATTAACACAGTGGCTGAACACTGGGAAGGAACTGGCACTTGGAGTCTGAACATCCGAAACTTGGTAAGACTAGTGTTTGGAACGTGCCCCCCTCCATCTGAGTGGAAGCATGGCCTGATCACCCACGGTGTGCCTGGATTGGCACTTTTGTTCTGGTTTTGACTGACTGGATTTGATAAGACTAGTGTTTGGAACGTGCCCCCCTCCATCTGAGTGGAAGCGTGGCCTGATCACCCACGGTGTGCCTGGATTGGCACTTTTGTTCTGGTTTTGACTGACTGGATTTGATAAGACTAGTGTTTGGAACGTGCCCCCCTCCATCTGAGTGGAAGCGTGGCCTGATCACCCACGGTGTGCCTGGATTGGCACTTTTGTTCTGGTTTTGTCTTGACTTGAATTGCTGGATACTTTGGATTTGGTTTTGACTTGGCTTAATCTCTTGGTACTCGGATTTTGAATTTTGTGGTATTCTGATTTTTGTTTGATATAAATGATAAAAGTGTGTGTGTGCCCTCTTTACCCGTTCTTTGTTTTGTGGTGAGTGTGTGTGGTGAGAACGTGGTAGTTTGTCTTGAAAAAACATGGGTGAGGTGCAAAGTAAGCCCACCCCATTGGGAACTATGTTGAAAAATTTCAAGAAAGGAAAAAAGGGGGGAGGCAGAATTTATATAAAAAGAATGTTATATGGTAAATTCTTGTCCTGAAATAAATTAACTGGTTGTTTAAAAAAAAAAATGTTTGTAATAAGTCAAAAAGTTGAGATATGTCAAAAAAATTGTCTGTGGAAGTTGTAAAAGAAAAAAAGTTACAAAAAAATTTGTATGCAAAAAATGTTACATAATTTAAAAGTAATAAGGCCTTCTGAGTACTCTTGAAAAAACAGTTTATGTGCAAGGTATAAAAAAGTAAAATATACCTTTAGTAAAAAGATTATAATGAGGCATAAGAATGTGGATTTTTACCTACATTAAAATGTTAAAAAATTGTTTTAAAAGTTTAAGCAAGTTTTAAAATGTTAATTGTAAAAAAAATTCTATGTGTGAACATATTAGCTAAACTTAAAAAGGTATCATCCAGTTTTTCTGTAAACTAGACATTAAAGTAAAACTACAACAGGTTTTCCTTACAGCATCAATCTGCTCTTTAAAAAAAATTATGAAAGGTTAAAAAGAGTCTATAAAATCTTACCTGATAGTCAAACATAAAAAATTAAATAAATGTCTACAAGGATTTATTAAAATTAATAACACACTAATCTAAAGGTAAAATTTAGCTTATCTGGTATAAAAATCATACAAGAAGCATTATTAAATAGAAAATGGTATTTAGCTTTTTTTTTGGTCTAAAAACTAATACAAATAGGTGCTAAAGAAAACATTCATTTTACTAGAAGATCACAGAAGTTAAAGACTTAAACTTTGGCAATTAAGACAGCATACCAAGATGCAAATGCCTGGTTGAAATGGATCAAATGTTCCATCTGCACACGTTAAACAAAAGCAATTGTTATGCTTGTGCACATGGCAAGCCAGAAGCCCTGATTGTCCCCCTTCCACTAAGGTGGGTCCTCCAGTTGACCAGGCATGGGCTGCATGGTAGCTCTTTTCCAGGATTCTACAGCCTGGAGTAATAATTCATGCCAAGCTTTCTGCTATATCCCAAAGTCCCTGCGGGTCAGCCCCCGAGGGCCATCCAGCTTCCATCTCCCAACACCAAGCTCACTTTGTGTCTTTCATGGCAAGGAGGAAACTTAGCATTCCTTGGAGACCTGAAGGGATGCAGTGAGCTTAAGAATTTTCAAGAGCTTATCAATCAGTCAGTCCTTGTTCATCCCCGAGCAGATGTGTGGTGGTATTGTGGTGGACCTTTACTGGGCACTCTGCCAAATAACTAGAGTGGCACTTGTGCTTTAGTCCATTTGGCTATCCCTTTCACCCTGGAATTTCATCAATCAAAATAATAATAATAATAAGAAGACATCGTAAAGTGAGAGAAGACCCTTATAGGTCTTTCAACTCTCACATCTATTTAGATGCAATTAGAACCCCACAAGAAATACCAGATCGATTTAAAACTTGAAATCAAATAGTTACAGGATTTAAGTTAATATTTTGGTAAATGACAGTCAAAAAAATTATAGATTAGATAAACTACATCTATTACAACCAACAGCAACAAGTTTTTCATGAGTTAAAAAAAAAAAAAAACTCATGTCGGCCCCAGTCCTGAGGCTGCCTGACCTGACAAAACTCTTTACACTCTGTATGTCAAAGAAAAAAGGCAGTTGGAGTTTTAACCCAGACTGTAGGGCCCTGGCCAAGGCCAGTGGTCCATCTCTTAAAACAATAGACCAGGTTTCCAAAGGCTGGCGGCCATGTTCAAGGGCCCTAGCAGCAATGGCCTTGTTAGCATAAGAAGCAGATAAGCTAACTCTTAGGCAAAACCTAAAGTCCCCCCATGCTGTGGTGATTTTAATAAATTCCAAAGGACACCATTAGCTAATAAATGCTAGACTAACTAAATACCAAAGCTTGCTCTGTGAAAATCCCCACACAACTATTGAAGTTTGCAGTACCCTAAATCTGCCACCTTGCTCCTGGTATCAGAGAGCCCAGTTAAATATAACTGTATAAAAGTATTGGACTCAGTTTATTCTAGTGGGCCCAGCCTCCGAGATCATCCTCAAACATCAGTAGACCGGGAGCTGTACATGGATGGGAGCAGTTTCACCAACCCCTGCAAAGTGACTCTGAAAAAGATGACAAGTCCTGCTCCTGTCACACCTGGAAGCAAAAATCACATATTTGGCTTATTTGGTATAAAAATTACACAGGAAGCATTGTCAAATATAAAATGGTGTTTGATTTTCTTTGGGCTATATTTGTATAAATATGTTATTGGTACCTCTTCTAAAATTATGAGAAATTTCTATAATATTGATGTAACTTAATGTATGTTATCTGTAATAATTATAATTGTTACATTAAATTATTGTGTGCCATACAGGTAACAAATTTCCTTGTCAATTGTGTCTTTGAGAATGGCTATCCTGAAACTTTTTGCCATCCATGGACAATGACTGTCTTGTTTTGGTCCTCTTTAGAAGGTGGTTTTATAGTCCTGTATAAACTCTAACAGGTGCTCTTGAATGCAGGTTTCTGATAATTTTGAAGATTGTGACATCAGAATAGAGGAAAAACTTTCAGTACTCATTGAGAGCTAAAATGTTCATGAATATCAAGAAGAACAGGAATTAACTTCATGGACTAAACTAATAGAAGACTGAAGTAATCTTTTTAAGTTTTGCTCAAAACATTGCTGATCCTTTGTTTTGCTTTTCAGAGTCAACAACTTTAAGTTATTTACAAATTTTAACAATTGAGTAAAGTATACTCCTATGAACGAAATTTGGAGCATATTTATTTCTCTCTACCTTATTGCTACAGAATTTGGAAACTATTTGTGAGTATTCTTAACTTGTGACAATATAATTAGTAGCATAAGTGCAATAAGAATCTGTTTTCATTTGTAACAGGACACAGTTGGAAAACTGGTTATTTTACCAAAACTTTTACTGGAATGGTGTGTTTTCCATTTAGGAATCAAACTTACTGAGCCAATAAAACTCCTTGGAAAAACTGTCCACATACCTTTGTCTACACAGTTCCTGTACAGGGTTCCTGACGTGTGGTAAGTAAGGAATGTACTTTCTGACAAGTCCAGGACCCAAGGTTTATCTTGGAACCTCAAGAGGAGAGGAATTCACCCAAATCATAGGTATTTAATGGTATAAATACATGACTGGGCTCGGCTTATTCTTTCTATGGAACAAAGTTCTATCAAGGCCAATGTAAAAGCCTATGTAAGCCAGGCATGGTGGCTCACGCCCTTAATCCCAGCACTTTGGGAGGGTGAAGTGGGTGGATCACTTGAGGTCAGGAGTTCAACACCAGCCTGGCCAACATGGTAAAACCCTGTCTTTACTAAAAATACCCAAAAAATTAGCCAGCTGGAATCCCAGCTACTTAGGAGGCTGAGGTAGGAGAATTGCTTGCACCCAGGAAATGGAGGCTGTGTTGAACCAAGATTGCACCACTGCACTCCAGCCTGGGTGACAATGTGAGACTCCATCTCAAAAGAAAAAAAAAAAACCAGTATGTAAAACTTAATTATTCTTGCTGCACTGTATACAAATAATTAGGGCAAATATAATAAAGCAAACTAGTCCTATTATGGTTTGTCTTTAGTAAAAATGGGAAAGTGGAGAGAGAAAAATTAGTTTTCAAAAACTGTAGTACACCTGTTGTTAGATTCTAGTCTTGCCTAATGTTTTTCAATTTTTATTATCTTCTACAGTTTGGATCAAATTCTATTTTTTCTTGGCTAGAAGACTTTAAAATAATGTTTTCATTTTTTTCCTTTTTTCCCATTTTTCCTAATTCAGAGTCATTGAAAACTAAGCTGTGCTTTCGTAAAGCCCTGTGAACTGAAGCTAGACAGCTTAAACTTCAGAAGAAAATAACAGCAACCTATTTACATACATAAGCCACTTTCATACCTGCCTACTGATGTATGGGCTTCAGAGTAATGTGGCCTATATTGATTTTCCAGGATGTTCTTTGTTTGTTGTTGTTTTTCTCCCTTCCTCCCCCTATTTTCTTTTTGTAGTACATGACACTTCACAACCTTCTAAAAATGAGCTTTCCTAATATCTCGAGACCCACCTGACTAAGAATAAACCATCCTAACCATGAGAGATCAGATGAAACCTGAGACCAGAGACTCATTTTCTTCCAACATGTTTTCTCCAAAAGATTTTAAAAATTAAAAGGAAGGAAATGTGAAAGGAAAATATCTTGTGGGACTGAATATCTTAGTGATTTGGCCCCCGACATCACTAAGCTAAAGGGAAAAGTCAAGATGGGAACTGCTTAGGGCAAACCTGCCTCCAATTCTATTCAAAATCACCCCTCTGTTCATTGAAATAAATGTATATCTGATTGCTTTCTTTAGAGAGGCTAACAAGAAACTCTAAAGAATGCAACCATTTGTCTCTTATCTACCTTTGACCTGGAAGTCCCCTCCCCACCTTTCCAGACCAAATCAATGTTCATCGTACTTATGTTGATTGATGTTTCATATCTCCCTAAAATATATAAAACCAAAACTGCTCTGACCACCACTCAGGACTTCCTGAGGCTGTGCCACAGGCATGTGTTCTCAACCTTGGCAAAATAAACTTTCTAAATTAACTGAGACCTGTCTCAGATTTTCAGAGTTCACATTTCAAATGACAATTATAGCAGAGAGGCAAAGTTGAAGAGGAGACTGAAGGATCTTTTCAATATTAAGGGTTTCATTAAAGCAAACTGCTGAGGACTGCTGGCATTAGGAAATAAAGTTCTCCATTTGTGGGTAGAGATCTTCTTTATATAATTTTTTGCATAGAATGCTTTTGAAACCCTAAACAGGTATGCTCAGAGCAACACAAAAAAGCCACATCAAAGGAGTGCCTAGACAAGTGAAGCTTTCTCCTCTGTAGTCAGTGAGGTTTCACATCTGACAACTTTCTCTGAAGCGGCCAGAGGCCCTTTCTATCATTATTAAAAATAGATGAAAATAGTTGACCCATGTTGAGGTTTTGTTTTCTGAATGAGCAATATTTTTGAGTGACAAAGTTGTTTCCCAAATGTTATATTTGGGTGGATCAAGTGATAAATGAGTAAGTTATCTGTGCCTCTAAGTATCTTGCCATTGTACTGCCATTGTTTTATTTAGCAATAAAATGTTAGTGAAACAGCAGTAACAAATAGAAAACCTTCCTATTTTCCCTTACTAGTTAATGTGAGACGACAACACCTGCTTGTTTCAGTCCCACAAAAGTGGTTTTAATATAGGGTCACACAAAATTCAAAGGTTTTATGGCCCATTATAAAACAGCTCTTCGTCTTTTCCCACTAATTCCCTAGTGTCACATTTAACAAAACAAGGAAACTACAGATAATAGAGGCATTTGCAGATTAGCTTTCAAAACCATAAATAACATAGGGTTTTGCTCACCTACAAATATTAAGACAGCTTATTAATGTTTAATCCCCTTCCTCTTTGTAATTGTTGCTAACATTTTAACCAACATTGAGAAATTTTTCTCTACTGCCTTCTTACATTGACAGAGTGCACATTTGTGAGATTTTATCATCAGATTTCATGGTATAAAGAGACATCACCTGAACACCTACCTACATCTGAGAGCCCCTGTTGTGGAAGATGCATCTGCTTTATGCTTTCTTTATTTTGCTCTCTCAGCAATGGGTTTAATCCTAACTGTCATGGAAGATGTAACTGTGATTCTATGCAGTTGGTGTAATGCCTCAGACTAATGGAGGTACCATCAAGTATTCCTTCTGTCATCAAGAGGCTCTACATTAGCCACAGAAAAATTCAACACCTCCAGGTAACTATATCATGTGGCACTCAAATTATTGCAATCTTATTTCATGAGACAGTGTGAGGGGCAAGTGTGGGATTGTTAAATTTATTTTAAATAATCATAACTTAAATGTGCTAGTTATCAAACTAGGGTAGTTGAACTAGCTACCTGCTTGCTCTGTAGTATTGAGATGGGTATATGCCTCCGGATGTTTATTTTTAGGAAAACAACAACAAAAGTCAGAATCTATAGTTAATGATATTCTATTTTAATATTTATTCAAAAACATTAAGATCTATGTTGCTGCAAAGTAAAAATGACTCTTGCTTAACAAAAAGTATACTGCTACTTTATGTCCCCAGGATTAAGAATAAATCCTTTCAGGGGAAAGTGTAGTTTTGTTTATTCCATGGATGGAAGATGATACAGCAACATCAGACTACCAAAGTGAACCCAGTATATCAGAAGAATTCACACAAACCCTGTGTATCAGTCAGGTATCAGTGTCTTTGTGGAAACCTATACAGAGGAAATAAATTTTTTTGTTTTGCCAAGTTACCCACAGTTCTCATTCTATGTGCTTTTAATTATGACTTTTATTTTTATGCCCACTTATGCAGACGGCACTGAAAAGAGTGCTATGGATTTGTCTGACTTATATAATATAAATGAACTTTTATTTTTGATCTCTGATATTTTGAAAGTTATCAAGAGACTAGAGTTCTCATCCCAGTTTCCCCCCTAATTAGAGATATGACTATCTTAGGCTGGCTGTTAAAAAAATCTTTGGGCAGCACCTTTATGAAGTGAGAAGGTTAGATTAGATAGGTGATCCCAGGCCCCTTCCAGATGGAAAATTCTATGGCTGTCTAATTTTCCCTTTACTATGCACTGCTTCTCCCTTAAAGATCTGAATCCTAAGATAAAGAAATGCCTCTCTGTGAGCCAGGTGCAGAGAGGCAGCAGGTGAGTGTACCTTACCTTCAAACAGAGACACCATCCCTTTAATTTGGTTAAGAAATGTTCATATGGGTGTCCCATAAACACATAGAGTTTAAAATATGTAGCATGGTATTTAGATCCTGGCTCAATAAACACAGTTGTCTCGTCTCCATCTGTTTGCTTTCCTCTTCTAACCCTGTAGTGCCTAACACCAGATAGCAAGTTTGACCCCATTAAGTGTAAATTTTCAAGCAAGACACCTGGTTAAAGGGTAAGCTACTTCAATATTTGCCCTGAGGACTTGACATGTTTATTGAAAGCAGAATGTCAACTAATCCTAGTAATGATTACACACTGGTACTTTGTAGCCAATAAGATAAAATTATACCTCTTATTAAATTCAGTTATTGGATGAGTCAGTTTGTCATTGGTTTAGTTTCATTGAACAGCAGCATTGCCACTTCCCTGACTTTAAGTTAGGTAATTATCTCTTGTAAGGACTGTTCACAAGAGAAACATAATAAAAGACAGGATTGTTTTGTTAAAGAAAAGGAAAGTTCTTTTAGTTGATGAAAGTTCTGACCAATGATACTTCTCTTTTAAAAATACTTAGGTTTTAAGTTACCATATCTCACTTGCATAGATTTTAAGTGACCATATCTCATTTGCATTTGGTAAATACAATGTACATTCTGTTTATTGGGTTTGAATTTACAGAATCATTCAATATGTTCCAAAACTTCAGTAGAGTGTTGGGTTGCATATTCAATTCCTGCTATCCTAATTCTCAATGAATAGCTGGCCTCCCATTTTATTGACAAATCATGACAAGACTTGATTTCCCTCAGTTCCTGCTCACTGTGTACAAATTTGTCTCCATCCACTTGTGCAAACTCTTTTCTCCAGAGAAGATATGTCTCTCCTTGTATTCAAGGCCCTTGATTCCATCCTTCACACCTCTCCCCAGACCTTGCCCTCTCACTTTCTGTACCCCCATATATTCAACTGATTTTTCTTTACTAGTTGCTCTTTACCTGCCTTGGCCTCCAGAGTGCCGTGAGCTACCACACCTGACTTTTTTCTTTTATCACTCATGCATTTGGCATCATATCTAAGCTAGCTTTACCTAATTCAAGTTCATGAAAATGTAATGCCTATATTTTATTCTAAGAGTTTTACAGTTTTAGCTTGTACATTTTGGTCTATGATCCATTTTGAATTAATTTTTGTGTATGGCATAAGAAAGGAATTCAGCTTCATTCTTTTGTTTCCTCTGTCCTGTTCTGTTGCTATGCACTAACTCAGACTTTAGTCTCAAGCCATGATGAACTGCTTGACTGTGTTGAGTGAAATACACAATGAACAGCTGATTACATGTGATACCAAATGGCCAGTGTGCTAGGTGACCCAAGTCACTCCTATTTAGAGGACTGTAGGTTTGGTTCAGTACTTTGTGTCCACATATGTAAAAAATCATTAAGTTTACTTCACTATTGCCATTCAAATGGATAAGCAAAAGTGATATATTCTCTTCAGAGGTAGAAGACAAATAGGAATGTAGTTATGGTAGCAGTTAGTTAAAATGATTGTACTTGTTTTGTGGAAGAGAAGAAGCTTCTTCAAATTCTTCCTAAGAAATATATAAACAAGGATTCATTACTGAATAGGGGGATTATGGGTTATTTTATACTCTCTATATATTTTCCAGAATTTAAAAATTGTTTGGAGAGAACAAATGTTGCTTTGATGATCAGGAAAAAAATCCAGCATTGTTTTACAAACTCCTTCCTGGCTTGGTTCACACAGGTCTGAAACCATCACTTTGGGTGTATGTCAGTTTCGTTGTACATTGGATCTATAAGGAGCCAGAAAAGGGTGTGTTCCCTTTACTACTTGCAGCAGGGTCTGCCCAGTATTGAAACCAGAAACAAAGCCTCTCCTGGGGAAGCTAGCAGGAGCTATCCTGTGCCCTACTTCGTTTTACTGGCCTTGCTTTTTAAGCAATATTGGAAAAGCTGCCAGTAGCCCCAAGGTTAGCTCTAGGGCAAAAGCACCTCTTTCCACGTAATTGTTCGAGGTCCTGCTTAAGCCATGGAAATGGAAAAATGGGTCTGGCAGAAATTTTTCCCTTTGTCAGCTCTGCAAACCCAACTGAAAAGTTGAAAGTCAGCAGGAGTCTTCCTCATTGTTGTGTGGTACCACACCTCTGTTTTCTTTAGCTAAAGGATGTTATAGCAGTAAGGCTAAAAATATATGTACTGGGGTAAGATAAACCTGGGTTAGTAGCCCAACTTTTCCACTAGAAAAGGATATACTTGGACAGGTTATTCCACCTTCTTGAGCCTTAGTTTCCCTCTCTGAAAATGGGATAATTATGCTTATGCCTAGGGCTTTGTGAAAATTAAATATAGTAAATATTTCTAAAATTGTAGCCATTTTAATTAATAATCAAATGTAATCTCTATTGACCCTGACCAAAAAAAAAAGGAGGAAAGAAAGAAAATGCTTTCTATGCTTAATAATATTCATTTAAGAATATGAAGTCTATTTAGGCCAGTCTGTATACTTTATAAATAGAAATCAAGACAAATTGAAGCTTTGACACCATCCCTTGCCCATTCCCAAAATAAATTGCCCATTCTGATCCATGTCATCTCTGAGACTTATTGCATAGTTAGTAATCATTTTTTGCGTATAGTCACTCAGATATAAGTGGAAATATAATACCCAGTTCTTTTTTGGGAATCTCAACAGTCCAAGACATAAAGATATATGTCTAGAGACAGTTCTGACTTTATATAAAAGATAAGCCTACAAAAAGACATTTCAGAGTGGAGTGTAAAGAACACAGAGTCTTCAGCAAGTTATTTAACTTTTTTGGTCCTGAAATTCTTTATTCCTGAAATGGGAGATTTAGATTAGATAATCCCTAAAATCTCTGCTTTTCTAAAGCTCTGTGATTGGTGTCTAGATTTTGAGCCTCTTTTGAAAAACATTAATTACAGGCCAAATGCAATAGGAAATGCTTTAGAAAATGGTGTAGCTAAGGAAGAAAGGGGTTTGCAGTTCAACAGACCTTGCTGAAATTCTGAATTCTTTCACATTCTAGTTCTCCTAGTCTCCTCATCTAGAAGCCAGTGTTGATAATAGTAAACTTGCTGGGTTATTAGGAGATTGGTGATAATACATAAAAAAGCACTTGGCACTCATAGATACTCAACAAATGCAAGAATACAATCTCTATCATTATTGGGACTAGGACTATTTAATATAACTGATAAATCATTAAAAAAATATAAAATGTTAGCAGCAATATGTAACCCAAGGCAACTGCCAAAACTATTATGATTAAAAATACTCATTTATGGAAATTTTAACTGGAGAGTCCGTAACATATTAGATGTTTAAAAATACATGATAATTCATATCACATATCCTCCCAGAATATAAGTACCTATAATAAATATATGATACAAAATTAACTCACCTTGAAGGTGTTAACCATGTATTGGTATTATGAAAGTGCTCAACTGCATAATTAAGTCAAATATTTAAAAACTGTGGATAGTAAGACACATGAAATTGTATACTGAAAACTCCAGCTTCATTGAATTCTAAGGCAGATTGAAAATTTTGTGAAGATTTATCAACCTGAAGAAAACACAGAACAATTCCTTTTTCTGCTTAAACATAACCTCACTCCTGGCACCAAATAAAGATAATTACATCTTTGAGAAAAAGATATGGGTATTAAGCTGGGAGGTTGGCAGGCATGTAGAGAGATAGGGAAACTTGCAAAACATGAAGAAAGTATATCAGATTTGGCAAATATCTAAATTCTAGAGGAAGAGTGGCATTAGGTCTGGGATATATGCACAAATGAACTCTTTGCTCTACAGAGACGGAGGGAGACAACATGTACACATTTGTTTATGATTTTTTTTTTCATTGGTGAAGTGAAAATTGGGTATAGGAAACAGGCTCATTTTCCAAAATACAGTATAGTTGAAAGTGTTTTCAGTAAGTGCATCCTAGTGATAACAGACTGGGACATTTACATTTTTATAACTTTTAATGCCTTTTTAAAATATGTGATTCATAATGTTAAATGATGCAAAATGTAGCTAGTGAAAATCCTTTGTAATCTTACCCTCTAGATTTAGAAACTACTAACAATTTGGTAAGAGATTTGTATTATGAGATGATACAACAAAGAACATCCTAGTACATGAATCATTTTGCAATTTGTATCTCTTCCTAGAAGTAAATTTGCTGGGTCAGAGAATATGTAGTAAAAGTTGGCGCCGGGCGCGGTGGCTCAAGCCTGTAATCCCAGCACTTTGGGAGGCCGAGACGGGTGGATCACGAGGTCAGGAGTTCGAGACCATCCTGGCTAACACGGTGAAACCCCGTCTCTACTAAAAATACAAAAAACTAGCCGGGCGAGGTGGCGGGCGCCTGTAGTCCCAGCTACTCAGGAGGCTGAGGCAGGAGAATGGCTTAAACCCGGGAGGCAGAGCTTGCAGTGAGCTGAGATCTGGCCACTGCACTCCAGCCTGGGCAACAGAGCAAGACTCCGTCTCAAAAAAAAAAAAAAAAGTTGGCAAATATTATGTGTCTATCAATAATGTGTGAAAGTGCTTAGAATAATTTTCATACCTTACACTTATGTTATCAATCATAAATAAAAATATTCAGGATCTGAGTTTCAACCCTTTTCCAAGAGATAATTTAAAATAGAACCCGAAGAGAAATCTGAAGTATTATTAGTATTGTAATGACAGTGTATACGGTATTTTTTAAACAATATTAATTTATTGCTTTTTCTTCCCCTTCCCTGCCTCTACATTTTTTGTAGCTGTCTGACTTCACCCGAATGTTGGCTGTAGAAGATTCTATTCTGCTGGCCAGTGGAACAGAGTCAGTAGAAAATGACACCTTCAAAGCTCTGAGTACTTTGAAGACCTTAGAACTCTGGAAAAAATAAGTTAAGACGAGTCCCTAGTGCTCTCCCAGCCAGTCTTGAAGTGTTAAAACTAAATGATAACTCAATAAATGTCATACATGGATTAGATTTTGAAGGACTGAAGAAATTAAAAATCCTTAAAACAACCCGATCTCTTCCTTCTCTCCCAGTACACTCTCCTCCCTTGTCAGTTTGCAAAGTTTGATGTTGGTTGGTAACAGTATGGAGGCTATAGCTGGACCCCTGATATTTCCCCATCTGACACACTTGAGCCTGGAGAATAATAAGTTACATCTTATACGATAGCTTCTTTATTTCTCTATAGTCTTTGCAGTTTCTCAGTTTTAGTGGTAACTTTCTGACTAAAGTTCCTGTCAATCTACCCAAATCCTTGCTATCTTTAAAGATGGAAAGAAACCAGCTCAGAATGGTAAGGTTTCGAGACACGAAACACTTGAAGAATCTTTGCCATCTTTACCTGTCAGAAAACTTATTCTCTTCCATCAATGGGGCACAGCTCCTTACCAATTTAACTATTCTTGAGCTGTCCCCAAACCAGCTCCAAATGTTGCCCTTCAGACTACCAGTAAAGCTACAAAAACTTGATTGTAGCGATAATCTGATTCAGAGAGTTACAGCACAAGACTCCCAGGACCTCCAAGACTTGAAATATTTGTTTTTGGACAACAACATTGTGAGTTTGTTTCAAGCTGGAGCCCTGCAGAGGCGTTCTCAGCTCTCCAACCTGGCCCTGGAGCAGAACCTGCTATTGTCCATACCCCTAAGGTGAGTGAGTATTTTCATTTATTGTAGTTACCATATAAAATTTCTGAAGATTGGGACAATTCAGCACATCATATAAGCAAGAGAATTAGAGCAAATGTGAATTATCTGATCAAGGCTACACAAGGATTTAGGGATAGAAGTTTTAAACAGAGGTGTTGAATCTCCAGCCACCAAACTCACTCCTGCACTCACTTTATCTATCTTGCCTATGGGACAAGACACCAACAGGTGATATCTCTATTAGCAAACAATATGAAGATACTGTAAAGAGTGTGTCTCTTTCTAAGTACTGTATATGGCCTGGATAATCAACAGTCAGGAGGCCTGAGCTTAGCCACTAGCAAAACAAGTACACCAGGAAAATATGAGGGGTAAAATATACTAAGATATTTGTAATTTAAAATGCGTTGAAGTAGTAGTTATTGGGGAAAATTAAAACTTTACAATGTAATATTGTATTTATTTTGAATTACTTATTGGGGAGCCTCATATTCTTTTCAGTGCTATGATCTTTAAAGGGCTTAAGCTGCCTTTGCTTATTTCTCTATGTGTCTCTCTGTATGAGTAGGTGAGTCCACTAGGTTGGTCTTACCTTCTGGTTTTGGTTATCTCTTCAGTTCTGTCTCCCCCCCGCCTTTCTTTCTCTCTCTGTCTCTCACTCACACATACACACACAGACACACACACACACACATGCCCTTACACTCGGACAGCTTCTCTTCCCAAATATCCCTCCCTCTATACCCAATCTGCTGCACCTGTTCCCCCAACGGCTCATAATTTATAACTAATGCAACATGTGTTTATATTAATTGATCCTATTTCTTAAACTTTATTTTATGTTCTACATTTTACAGTAGATAAATTTTTAAAAGGTAGGATGAAACACTGTTATCCTCTTTAAAATGATACTATGTTTGTCTATCAGTGGATTCTTTTTTTCCTTTCAGCACTTTATTGAAAAAATAAAAGGCTTCTTGCCCTGGCTATTAGCATTATCAAATTTCTCATAATTAATATACCAACTTCTGGTTTCTGTAGAATCCTATGGTACTCTATTTACCTAATTTTATTGTGTTTTATAATATACATATTTCTAAGACAGGGTCTCACTCTGTCACTCAGGCTGGAGTGCAGTGGGGTGATGATGGTTCACTGTAGCCTCAACCTCCTGAGCTAAAGCAATCCTCTCTCCTCAGCCTCCTGAGTAGTTGAGACTACAGGCGTGCACCATGTCTGGCTAATTAAAATAATTTTTTTTTTAGAGATGAGGTCTCGCTACTGCCCAGGCTGGTCTCAAAACTCCTGGGAGAAAGTGATCCTCCCCCCTCAGCCTCTCAAAGTGCTGGGATTATAGGCATGAGCCACTAATTAGAGGCCCAGCCTATAATAAATTTTTTTATCAATAAAAACGAGAAAATTATCTTTGATATATAGATATGTTCTTTTTTTCTAGTTGAAAAGGGGATTTTTAAATTATATAGTATGGTAACTGTACTCAGTGTAAAACATCAAAAAGCGATGTTTCCAAAAGAAATCAGTATTTCAAAATATATATTAAAGGTGATTTCAAAGTAATTAATTTCTTTTACTGCATAAGCATGAATATATAATTGCTTTAATTTAATCAGTACATTTTGAGCACTTACCATGTGCCAGGTATTTTACCAGACACTTGGGATACATCAATGTAATAAAAGAGAGAAAACTTCCTGTTCTGTACAGTTTAAAATCTAGCAGGGGAAGACTGACAACAAACATAATACATAAGTAAAATATATAATATTCAGACTATATTAGGTATTATAGCTTACAACAAAAAAGGGCATGATTACCAGGTTCAAGAGTGTAGTGGGTGAGGTGGCTGGTTTCAATTTTAAATAAGGTAAGAAAGGTAACCCTCATGAAAACATAACCTTTGAGCAAAAACTGGAAGAAGGTGAGGGATTTAGCTGTGAAGCTATTTGGGAGAAACAGTTTTCTAGAGAGAAGAACAGCCAATTCAAAGGCCCTGAGGCAAAAACACAATTGCAGTGTCTCAAGACTCTACTACTTGTTATTTAAATAACTTCTTGACTATGTTACAAGACTTTCTTTCTTTTTTTTTCTTTGAGATGGAGTCTCGCTCTGTCGCCCAGGCTGGAGTGCAGTGGCTGTATCTCAGCTCGCTGCAAGCTCCACCTCCCGGGTTCATGTCATTCTCCTGCCTCAGCCCCCCGAGTAGCTGGGACTACAGGCACCTGCCACCACGCCTGGCTACTTTTCTTTTTGTATTTTTAGTGAAGACAGGGTTTCACCGTGTTAGTCAAGATGGTCTCGATCTCCTGACCTCGTGATCCACCCGCCTTGGCCTCCCAAAGTGCTGGGATTATAGGCGTGAGCCACCGCGCCCGGCCACAAGCCTTATTTTTAAGTTACTGACTGCCCCAACTTCAAGGAAAAAAAAAAGTGTATAAAAGAAGAACTCATACAACAGGTTAGACAGTAACTACATCATGTAAAAGATGTGACAGCAGGCTCTGACAGCCATGGGCAATATTGTGAACTTGGTGGGTTTTTCTACTCAAGTGACTTTTAGAAAGCATTTTGTTGAGTAATCCTGCTAAGTTTTAAGAGTGGAAAAAGTAGCTTAATTATTTACTCTTGTCAGAGTACTTGTGTTTTAACAAGTGACTACAGAAAGCACAATGTTTTACCCAATGGAATGTATAGAGGAATTGCAAGCATGAACTAGCCATAGTTCTCCAATCTGGCTTCACATTAGAATTATCTGGAGAAACATTTTTTTAAAAGCATACTTATACCTAGGCCTCACGTCAAACCAATTAAATCAGATGCCCCTAGACTCAGGCATCACTAGTTTTGAAAAGCTCCCCAGATGAATTTAATGTGCAGCTAGGGTCAAGAGCTACTTTGCAAGGACAATAGGGCCAGTAATATGAGGTGGGAGTGGGCTTTTCCTGTGAGGCTTAAATTAAGCAACACAACTGTCTGCTCTGTCAAAGTACTTGGCCAGCTATGATAGCAAAGTTCTTGTGACTTTGAAATACCCCTATCAACACCGCCTCCACTCCTCAGCCCTTTTTTGTTTTGATTGACAGTTGGGAAAGACCCAGAAAGGTTTCCCTGTGGTTCTCCTCTCATTAGAAGTTAAAACATGGTTGGGCACAGTAGCTCATGCCTGTAATCCCAGCACTTTGGGAGGCTGAAGCAGGCAGATCACTTCAGCCCAGGAGTTCAAAACCAGTCTGGGCAATATAGTGAGACTCCATCTCTACAAAAATTTTTTTAAAAATTAGTTGGGTGTGGTGGTACATGCCTGTGGTCCCAGCTACTCAGGAGGCTGAGGTAGGAGAATTGCTTGAGCCCTGGAGGTCGAGGCTGCAGTGAGCCATGATTGTGCCACTGCACTCCAGCCTGGGTGACAAAGCAAGACCCTGCCTCAAAAAAAAAAAATAAAAGTTAAAACTTGAAACATGATAATATCTATTCCTTATATTTTAATTTAAAATTTTTTATTTATGGCTTTTAAACATTACAACTTTTAAAAATTTGCATGCTTCTTCTTCATACACAAAATCTATAATATACAATTCAGTTTTCTACAAGTAAACTATTAACACAGGCAACCTGCTTCTATCACCAATGATATTTTGGCATATCTTTTCTTTTGCCACCATCCTCCATTCCACATTTCATCAAGAAAACAGTAGTATATGAGTATATGGTTTTAGGTACACATATGTTCAAAGCCCTACTACATTTGTCTCATTACGCTAATTGAGATAGAAAATAATACCTAACATTTATTAAGTGCTTATTAAAACCAACAGTGAACTTAGAGACATACAATAATTCTGTGAAGGTAGGTACACTGGTTTACCTAATAATTTACAGACTAGAGTGTTAAGGCTTAGAGGTATTCAGAAACTTGGTCAACGTCATAGTCAGTATTTAAACACAGGATTTTAACTCCAGAGTCGGAGAAGTTTAGACACTGCATAGTCCTGCCTCTAGGATTTACTCTACTGTCAATAAAATAACTGTACTACTTCAAATGCCCAGGAACTGGACTTCAATTGCTGCTGCTTCAGATTTCATCAATTTGCAGCTTATTGAATAAATATAAATTAAATTATCTTTTTATCCACTCTTCAGATGATTGAAATCTAGAATGGCTTCTTACAACCTAGTGCAGATAGCATTTTATCTTACACCCAAGTGCTATCTACTGCAAAATGGACTGTGCCCCTTTTTCCTCTAAAAAGCAATAGCTACCCAAAGAACATGATAGCATTTCTAGAAAACTGTTTATTTTCAAATCAGAGCTACTTTAAAATATAAATCAGACGTATAAAGACAAATTACATCAAAGCAATAAGTGGCTGTCAGAAAGTCACAAAACCAGGATAAATGGTGATTTCTCTTACAATGTCATTTTGGTGATGACTTCCATACAAACAAGCAAGGGAGAAAAAAAGGCAAGCCTAAGAATAGGCACAATTTTTGGATACACATCCAAGAACTGGATAATTGTATTTGTTTCCTAGAAAATTTGGCTTGCTCATTTTCATTCTCTAACGTTGGTTATGGGACTTATGTGTAATGAATGGTGCATCTATAGGGTGGAAAATTAGGATCTTTAAGAAGCAAAATGACTTGCCTAAAACCACGTAGTGGTAAACAGAATGGCTCAAGTTAGAACGCAAGTCTTAATACATTAGGACTTTTTGACACCTGTTTCCTCTACTGCATCTTTCCCAGTAAGGCTTCATTGTCCTCTGCAATGGGAATGAAGTCTTGTTTACTACTGCACAATCCAACAATAGTCGATTTTTCCTTGGCAGGAGGGAACCTACACATAAGAGATTTTCTGTATACCATTTAGAAATTCACCTTAGATAAGCTGGTATGTGCACAAAATTTTATTTTCTTGGAGATTAACTTTGAATTGAATTTAATTATCAAACTGTTAGAAGGCATAAAGTGATCTTCCCTGGTAAATTAATCTACTTTATTAGGTAAAATTTATTCTATCTAGGAAGAAGACACTTTAAATGATTGAGTATTTTTACTCAAAAAGTATAAATACTTATGTATACATACTACTGTATAGTCTAGGATATGATTACAAATATAAAATGACAAATTTAGTTTAAAAAAGAAAACCCCAAAGGCGAAATGCAGGCTAAGTGGCAAAAACCCAAAATACGGACCTTTTAGAATAAAATTCATGTAATAATAATACTATAACAAGCAAAAGGTAATATTGGCATAGAATATGGCTAAACTTATTTGTTTTCTCTTTTTGATATAACAGTTATATAGCTGGGACTGCCACAATAAACTACACTGAATGCTAAAATTCATGACTATATATCCAGTATGTTCACTTTGTATAAAAATAGCATTCAGGTGGTATGTCAATTTGAAGGGCTTCTTTTCCCTATTAAACTTTCAGATGTTTTGTATTTCATGAAAAGGAAAGCACTTACTACAAAGTTTCTGTGTAGGAAAAAGAGTTTCACGTTCACCATGGTGATTCTTTTCTATGTTTTCAATTAATAGGCATGACCGTGACATTTTTCAGATTGGTATTCACAGTTTTAAAGAACCTCTTTTTGTAATCCCAGCACTTTGGGAGGCCGAGACAGGCGGATCACGAGGTCAGGAGATCGAGACCATCCTGGCTGACATGGTGAAACCCTGTCTCTACTAAAAAATACAAAAAAACTAGCCGGGCGTGGTGGCGGGCGCCTGTAGTCCCAGCTACTCGGGAGGCTGAGGCAGGAGAACCCGGGAGGCGGAGCTTGCAGTGAGCTGAGATCCGGCCACTGTACTCCAGCCTGGGCGACAGAGCGAGACTCCGCCTCAAAAAAAAAAAAAAAACACCTCTTTTGTCTTCCTGGTTATAAAGCAATAGCTGTTCAACCTTGAATACTTAATATGCTGAAAAACTAAAAAATCATCCAGAATTGTTCAGCCAGAGCCTTTGTCTGGACATAAGCACATCATTTGTATTTACATATTTGGGGTCATTCAATTTTGTATTCTACTTTTTCCACTTAACATAATGTTTTTTTTTCTCTCCCTCTTCCCCTTTTCTGTTTTTTTTCCAAGTATCACTATGGACCCATGGATTTTAATTTATTTGGTATGTTTTGATCATTCACAGTTACTAGTCTCTTTTGGTGCCCAAATTGTCACAAATATGGCTAGTGGGAGCCCCTCCAAGGTAGTTCCTCTGTTCATGAGACATGACTCCATTAATCTTTTTTTTTTTTTTAGTTGTGGTAAAATACACATAACGTAAAATCATCTTCAAGTGTACATTTCAGTGGTGTTAACTATGGTCACATTCTTGTGCAACCAACCTTCAGAAGTTTTCATCTTACAAAACTACAACTCTATACCTATTCCAAAACTTTCCATATTCCCCTCCTCCCAGCCCCTGACAACCACCATTCTACTTTCTAACTTTAGGTTTCTATGAATGTGAGTATTCTAGATATTTCACATAAGTGGACTCATACAGTATTTGTCTTTGTGATTGGCTTCTTTCCTGTAGCATAATATGCTATCCTCAAGGTTTATGTATGCTGTAGCATGTGTCAAAATTTCCTTCCTTTTTAAGGGTGAATAATACTCCATTGTATGTATATACCACATTTGGTTTATTTATTTGTCTGCAAATGGACACTTGGGTTGCTTATATCTTTTGGCTATTGTGAAGAATGATGCTATGAACATGGAGGTACAAATATCTCTTCAAGACTCTGCTTTAAATTCTTTTGGATATATAGCCAGAAGTGGAATTGCTAAACGATATGCTAATTCTAATTTCAGTTTTATAAAAATAAAAATTTATTATTTTCACAGCAGCTGCACCATTTTACATTCCCACCAACAGTGCAAAAGTCTTCCAATATCCCCACATCCTTGCCAATACTTTTTATTTCTGTTATTTTAACAGTAGTCATCCCAATGGGTGTTCCATTGATCCTTAAACATTTTATCACATTCTGATAAATGTATCACACGGCTGACAAACTCTATGGGTTTTTTTCCCTAGGCATAGAATCAGTCATTTCTCCAAGAAGCTCTGGTTCTTTCCAGTAAAGATTGGAATTCAGCATCTAAGATCTGTGTGCTTGGTGTGCTCGTGTCATTGGGGTAGCATTGCTACTAGAATATAATATTGTTTCTAGGTCCTTTGAGCAAACAAGAGCTAGAAAATATATTTTTTAAAATTATGAATTCACATTGACATTTTCAGTTCATATTTAACATCAGAGAGGGTTTTCTTTATTTTATTTTATATTTTAATCTTTCTCTCTTACAATGAAAGTATAGTTTCCTTATGACATGAATGTATTTACTTATTTGTTTTGCCACATAATATTCATAAAAAATTTCAAAATTTCATTATTAACATTAGTATTAACAATAAACATGCTAAGAGAAATTTCGAGATCTTTTTGTCCTTAGAATCTAAGGCTTAAATATATCCATTAAGGATGTTCAGTCAGAGTACTTTTTCTTTTCTCTGTATGACTATGTTACAAATATAAATATTTGATTAATTAATTAGATATGCTTGTTCCTGTTTGTGTTCAGTTTTAGGACTTGATTTTGTTTTTGTGAACATGTAAAGCATTAACATGGTTGAAAAGTTAAAATCACATGGAACCAACCATTCCCTATATGTAACCATTTTTATCGATTTCTGTTTTATCATTCTTCAGTTGCCCCAAATAAGTAAACATGTATATGTCATTCTTATTTCCCCTTTTCTTACACAAAAACTAGTGTACTATATATACTGCTCTGTTTCTTGCTTTTTTTTTTCTCTTTAACAATATTTTCTGGAAATCACTTCATGGTAATTCATAGAGACCAGCCTATTTTTATTATTATTATTATTTTAAGGCTTCATAGTAGTTCTTTACTTATGTACTAGGTTACTTCCAACCTTTTGCTGTTATAAATAATATCATAATAAATGCCACATATACTGTTTATATTTGTAAGGTCATATCTTCAGGGTGTATTCCTGGAAGTAGGATTGGTGGTCTAAAGGATAAATATGTATTTTTTTGTTGTTGTTAGGTTTTGCTAAATTTTTCTCCAAAGGGGCTGTGCCATTTTAGACTCCCATTAGAAATATATGGGACTATCTATTTCTTCATAGCTTTGCTCACAGGCCAGATTGCTAAGGCTTAGAATTTTTACCAATCTGGTAAGTGTTAAGTGGCACGTCTGTGTAGCTTTAATCTAGTTTCTCTGTCCTGCGTAAAGTTGATGACTTGAGGGCCCTTTGCTTTGCTTTTTATGTGAACTTCCATTTGTTTTTTTTTTGCCCATTTTTCTGTTTTATTTTTATAATCTTCTCAATTTTAAGGGCTTTTTGTATATTAAGGAGATTAATTCTTTGCTATAAAGTGCAGACATCATACTTATCCTCAGTTTATCATTTGTCTTTTGACTTTGCCTGTCTTTTGCTATACACAATTTCTTTTAAAATTCCTTTTAATGTTGAAACTTTATCAATTTTTATAGCTCCTAGATTTTTTTAGTCATAGTTACAAAAGCTTTTTCATATAACTGTTATTTTAAAAATTAGTTTGAAACATCAGGCCAAGTGTGGTGGCTCACACCTGTAATCCCAGCATTTTGGGAGGGCGAGGTCGGTGGATTGTTTGAGTACAGGAGTTCCAGACTAGCCTGGGCCACATGATGAAACCCTGTCTCTACCAAAACTAGAAAAAATTAGCCAGGTGTGGTGGTGTGTGCCTGTGGTCCCAGATACTCAAGAGGCTGAGGTGGCAGGATCACTTGAGCTGGTGAGCCAGAGGTTGCAGTGAGCTGAGATCTCACCACTGCACTCCAGCCTGGGCTACAGAGACAGACCCCGTATTACAAAAAAAAATCAAAACCCATGGTTTTTGTAATCACATAATAGTTCATCATCTCATAATTTAAAATCATTGAGTATTAGTCTATTTTTGCTATTATAAATATCAAATATGTGACAAACATCTTTGTAAATAAATACTCACTTTTTCTATTATTTCCTAGGTCAAAAGGCATGCTCTTAATTAAATTTGATACATATTGCTAAATTGTTTCCTAAATGGTACCAATTTACACTTCTACCAACAGTTTTTACTATACCCACAGCAGCAGTGTTTTAAAATTAAAGCTATGTTTTAATTTGCTATATTAAAACATTGCATTTTTTCATTTGCCTTTTATATTCATGAAGAACAACACTTTTTCATACTTTTATTTAACACTTTTACTGCTTTTTCTGTAAATTACTGATTAATGGCCTTTGCCACCTTAGAAATTGGGAACTTAGTGTTTTTCTTATCAATTTGTTTGAGTGATCTCATTTCAGAAGAAAAAAAAACTAAACAGTTTATGAATAGGAGCCAGAAAAATCAGAAGGTTAGAATATAAGATCTATGAGAAAAAGTTAAAGATCCATAGAATAACACTGAGATTTGTGCTTATAATTGATTTTCTCAAATAAATCTTGTTTCCTAGCTTAAGAAGAGACAGAGCTGTATGGAAAGGCAATGCTCCTCAGTTACTGTTGCCCTGGCAGTTGTGGAATGATGGACATGGCCTCCTCTGACATCCTGTTTCCATGCTTTGCAGGCTCCCAGGGACCTTAATCAGGCTGGACCTAAAAGGCAATGTCATCCAGAATATTGCTGAACGGGAGCTCAAGGACCTCAAACAGCTTCATGTTCTATATCTGAGGAACAACAAGATCTCTGCCTTAGACCTAAAAGCCTTAGAGGCTCTGCCTTGTCTCAGGCACCAGTACCTGGATGGAAATGCCTGGAATTGCACCTGCAGTCTCCTAAAAGCAAGAGAAGTCCTGATGGCCAAGGGCACAGATACAAGGGGAGGACAATGTGCAGCACCAGCTGAACAGCAAGGGAAGAGCTGGATGTCTTCCAAGATCATGAGGCAATGTGAGCATCACTTTCATCTGACTAAGAAAAGCAAAGAGACTAAAAATAAATAAAACCTGAAGACCTCTCCAGCATCAGAATCAACATGGATGATGATTATGACTATGAAATAGATTAAGTATGAACTTTGCTCACAGTTCAGAAAGTGTTTTTTAATGTTCAATCTCTTAAGTAGAAATGTGCTATACACTTAGATATGCAAGACTCTCTTTTGTAGTGGTTCTTATTTTTGTTTGAAGAATGTTTTAAGAATGAGGGTTAAGGTGAGATGGGGGAAGAAAACAGAAAAGAACAATGGTAAGAAGATGTAAGATTCCTTCCATTGTAAAAGTAATTTGTGTGGTTGGCAAGATGGCCGAACAGAAACAGCTCCAGTCTGCAGCTCCCAGAGAGATCAATACAGAAGGTGGGTGATTTCTGCATTTCCAACTGAGGTACCTAGCTCATCTCATTGGGACTGGTTAGACAGTGGGTGTAGCCCAGGGAGGACAAGCCAAAGGACAGTGGAGACTCACCTCACCCAGGAAGCACAAGGGGTTGGGGAAATCCCTCCCCAAGCCAAGCGAAGCCGTGAGGGACTGTGCCATGAAAGACAGTGCATTCTGGTCCAGATATTATGCTCTTCCCAGTCTTCGCAACCTGCAGACCGGGAGATTCCCTCAGGTACCTACAGCACCAGGGCCTTGGGGTTTAAGCACAAAACTGGGCAGCCATTTGGACAGACACCGAGCTAGCTGCAGGACTGCAGGAGTTGTTTTTGTTTTTGTTTTATTTTGTTTTGTTTTTTGTTTTTTTTTTCATACACCAGTGCGCCTGAAACTCCAGTGAGACAGGACCATCCACTTCCCCGGAAAGGGTGCTGAAGCCAGGGAGCCAAGTGGTCTAGTTCAGCTGATCCCACCCCCACAAAATCCAGCAAGCTAAGATTCACTGGCTTGAAATGCTCACTTGCCAGCACAGCAGTCTGAAGTCGACCTGGGACACTGGAGCTTGGTCGGGGGAGGGGCGTCCCCCATTACTGAGGCTTGAGAAGGTGGTTTTCACCTCACAGTGTAAACAAAGCTGCCGGGAAATTCAAAGCGGCCAAGTTGCTGTAGCCAGACTGCCTCTCTAGATTCCTCTTCTCAGGGAAGGGGATCTCTGAAAGAAAGGCAGCAGCCCCAGTCAGGGACTTATAGATAAAATTCACATCTCACTGGGACAGAGCACATGGGGGAAGGGACGACTATAGGTGCAGCTTCAGCAGACTAAAATGTTCCTGCCTGCCATCTCTGAAGAGAGCAGCAAATTTCCCAGCACAGTGCTCGAGTTCTGCTAAGGGACAGATTGCCTCCCCAGTGGGTCTCTGACCCCTGTGCCTCCTGACTGGGAGAAACCTCCTAGCAGGGAGAGTTCCAGTTGGCATCTGGTGGGTGTCCCTCTGGGATGAAGCTTCCAGAAGAAGGAACAGGCAGCAATCTTTGCTGTTCTGCAGTCCCCGCTGGTGATACCCAGGCAAACAGGGTCTGAAGTGGACTTCCAGCAAACTCCAGCAGACCTGCAGCAGAGGAGCCTGACCATTAGAAGGAAAACTAACAAACAGGAAGGAATAGCATCAACATCAACAAAAAGGAGGTACACAAAAACCCCATCTGAATGTCAACAACATAAAAAAAAAAGGTAGATAAATCCATGAAGATGAGGAAAAACCAGTACCAAAAGGCTGAAAATTCCAAAAACCAAAACACCTCTTTTCTTCCAAAGTATTCCAACTCCTTGCCAGCAAGGAAACAAAACTGGATGGAGAATGAGTTTGACGAATTGACAGAAGTAGGCCTCAGAAGGTGAGTAATAACAAACTCCTCCAAGCTAAAGGAGCATGTTCTAACCCAACACAAGGAAGCTAAGAACCTTGAAAAAAGGTTAGAGGAATTGCCAACTAGAATAATCAGCTTAGAGAAGAACACAAATGACCTGATGGAGCTGAAAAACACAGCATGAGAACCTCATGAAGCATACACAGTATCAATAGCCAAATTGAACAAGTGGAAGAAAGGATATCAGAGATTGAAGATCAACTTAAGGAAATGAAGCATGAAGACAAGATTACAGAAATAGAATGAAAATGAATGAGCAAAATCTTCAAGAAATATGGGACTATGTGAAAAGACCAAACCTACGATTGATTGGTGTACCTGAAAGTGATGGGGAGAATGAAACCAAGTTGGAAAGCACACTTCAGGATATTATCCAGGAGAACTTCCCAAACCTAGCAAGGCAGGTCAACATTCAAATTCAGGAAGTACAGAGAACATCACAAAGATACTCCTTGAGAAGAGCAACCCCAAGACACAGAATCATCAGATTCACCAAGGTTGAAATGAAGGAAAAAATGTTAAGGGCAGCCAGAAATAAAAATAGGGTTACCTACAAAGGGAAGCCCATCAGACTTAGAGTGGATCTCTCTGCAGAAACCCTACAAGTCAGAAAAGGGTGAGGACCAATATTCAACATTCTTAAAGAAAAGAATTTTCAACCCCAAATTTCATATCCAGCCAAACTAAGCTTCCTAAGTGAAGGAGAAATAAAATCCTTTACAAACAAGCAAATCCTGAGGGATTTAGTCACCACCAGGTCTGCCTTACAAGAGCTCCTGAAGGAAGCACTAAATATTGAAAGGAACAATCGGTACCAGCCACTGCAAAAACATACCAAATTGTAAAGACCATCAACATTATGAAGAAACTGGATCGAAACGGGTAAAATAATTAGCTAGCATCATAATGTCAGGATCAAATTCACACATAATAATATTATCCTCAAATAGAAATGGGCTAAATGTCCCAATTAAAAGGCACAGACTGGCAAACTGGATAAAGAGTGAAGACCCATCAGGGTGCTGTATTCCAGAGATCCATCTCACATGCAAAGACACATATAGACTCAAAATAAAGGGATGAAGGAATATTTACCAAGCAAATGGAAATAAAATAAAAAAAAAAAAGCAGAAGTTGCAATGCCAGTCTCTGAGAAAACAGACTTTAAACCAACAAAGATCAAAAAAGACATAGAAGGGCATTACATAATGGTAAATGAATCAATGCACCCAATACAGAAGCATCCAGATTCATAGTGCAAGTTCTTAGAGACCTATGAAGAGACTTAGACTCCTACACAATAATAATGGGAGACTTTGACACCCCAATGTCAACATTGGACAGCTCAATAGGACAGAAAATTAACAAGGATATTCAGGACTTGAACTCAGCTCTGGACCAAGCAGACCTAATAGACATCTACTAAACTCTCCACCCCAAATCAACAGAATATACATTCTCCTCAGCACCACATCACACTTATTCTAAAATTGACCACATAATTGGAAGTAAAACATTCCTCAGCAAATGGCAATGAACAGAAATCATAACAAACAGTCTCTCAGATCACAGTGGAAACAAATTAGACTCAGGACTAAGAAACTCACAGAAAACCACACAACTACAGGGAAATTGAACAACCTGCTCTGGAATAACTACTGGGTAAATAAAGAAATGAGGTCAGAAATAAATAAGTTCTTTGAAACCAACGAGAATAAAGACACAACGTACCAGAATCTCTGGGACACAGCTAAAGAAGTGTTTAAAGGGAAATTTATAGCACTAATGCTCACAGTAGAAAGCAGGAAAGATCTAAAATTGACACCCTACAATTAAAAGAACTACAGAAGCAAGAGCAAACAAAATCAAAAGCTAGCAGAAGAAAAAAAATAACTAAGATCACAGCAGAACTGAAGGAGATAGAGACACAAAAAACCCTTCAAAAAATCAATGAATCCAGGGCTGGGTTTTCAAAAAGATTAACAAAATAGACCGCTAGCCAGACTAAGAAAGAAGAAAAGAGAAGAATCAAATAGACACAATAAAAAATGATAAAGGGGATATCACCACTGATCCCAAAGAAATACAAACTACTATCGGAAAATATAAATACTTCTACACAAATACTCTAGAAAATCTAGAAGAAATGGATACATTTCTGGACACATACACCCTCCCAAGTCTAAACCAGGATGAAGTTGAATGCCTGAATAGATCAATAACAAGTTTGGAAGTTGAGGCAATAGTTAATAGCTTACCAACCAAAAAAGCCCAGGAACAGACAGATTCATAGCCAAATTTTACCAGATGTACAAAGAGGAGCTGATATCATTCCTTCTGAAACTATTCCAAACAACAGAAAAAGAGGGACTCCTCCCTAACTCATTTTATGAGGCCAGCATCATCCTGATACCATAACCTGGCAGAGACACAACAAAAGAAAATTGCAGGCCAATATCCCTGATAAACATTGATGCAAAAATCCTCAGTACAATACTGGCAAACCTAATCCAGCAGCACTTCGAAAAGCTCACCCACCACGATCAGGTCAGCTTGATCCCTGGGATGCCAGACTGGTTCAACATATGCAGATCAATAAATATAATCCATCACATAAATAGAACCAATGACAAAAACCACATGTTTATCTCAATAGATGCAAAAAAGGCCTTCGATAAAATTCAACACCCCTTCATGCTAAAAACTCTCAATAAACTAAGTATTGATGGAACGTACCTCAAAATAATAAGAGCTATTTATGTCAAATCCACAGGGAATATCATACTGAATGGGCAAAAGCTGGAAGCATTCCCTTTGAAAACCTGCACAAGACAAGGATGCCCTGTCTCACCACTCCTATTCAACACAGTATTGGAAGTTCTGGCCAGGGCAAGCAGGCAAGAGAAAGAAATGAAGGTATTCAAACAGGAAGAGAGGAAGTCAAATTGTCTCTGTTTGCAGATGACATGATTGTATATTTAGAAAACCCCATCATCTCAGTCCAAAATCTCCTTAAACTGATAAAAAAAAAAAAAACTTCAGCAAAGTCTCAGGATATAAAATCAATGTGCAAAAATCACAAGCTTCCCTATACACTAATAATAGACAAACAGAGAATCAAATCATGAGCAAACTCTCATTCACAATTGCTACAAAGAGAATAAAATACCTAGGAATACATCTTACAAGGGATGTGATGGACCTCTTCAAGGAGCACCACAAACCACTGCTCAAGGAAATAAGAGAGGACACAAACAAATGGAAAAACATTCCATGCTCATGGGCAGGAAGAATCAATATCATGAAAATGGCCATACTGCTCAAAGTAATTTATAGATTCAATGCTATCCCCATCAGGCTACCATTCACTTTCTTCACAGAATTAGAAAAAACTACTTTAAATTTCATATGGAACTAAAAAAGAGCCCATATAGCCAAGACAATCCTAAGCAAAAAGAACAAAGCTGGAGGCATCATGCTACCTGACTTCAAACTATACTACAAGTTTCCAGTAACCAAAACAGCATGGTACTGGTACCCCAAACAGATATATAGATTAATGGAATAGAACAGAGGCCTCAGAAATAACACCACACATCTACAATCATCTCATCTTTGACAAACCTGAAAAAAACAAGCAATGGGGAAAGGATTCCCTATTTAATAAATGGTGTTGGGAAAACTGGCTAGCCATTTATAGAAAACTGAAACTGGACCCCTTCCTTACATCTTATACAAAAATTAACTGAAGATGGATTAAAGACTTAAACTTAAGACTTAAAACCATAAAAACCTTAGAAGAAAATGTAAGCAAAACCATTCAGAACACAGGCATGGGCAAAAACTTCATGTCTAAAACATTACAAGCAATGGCAACAAAAGCCAAAATTGACAAATGGGGTCTAATTAAACTAAAGAGCTTCTGCACAGCAAAATAAACTTCATCAGAATGAACAGGCAATCTACAGAATGGGAGAACATTTTTGCAATCTATCCATTTGACAAAGGGCCAATATCCAGAATCTACAAAGACTTAAACAAATTTACAAGAAAAAAAGAACCCCATCAAAAAGTGGGCAAAGGATATGAACAGACATTTCTCAGAAGAAGACATTTATGTGGCCAACAATCATATGAAAAAAAAGCTCATCATCACTGGTCATTAGAGAAATGCTCATCAAAACCACTATGAGGTACGATCTCATGCCAGTTAGAATGGCGATCATTAAAGAGTCAGGAAACAACAGATGCTGGAGAGGATGTAGAGAAATAGGAACGCTTTTACACTATTGCTGGGAGTATAAAGTAGTTCAACCTTTGTGGAAGACAGTGTGGCAATTCCTCAAGGATCTAGAATCAGAAATACCATTTGACCCAGCAATCCCATTACTGGGTATATACCCAAAGGATTATAAGTCATTCTACTGTAAAGACACATGGACACATATATTTATTGCAGCACTATTCACAATACCAAAGACTTGGAACCAACTGAAATGCCCATCAATGATAGACTGGATAAAGAAAATATGGCATATGTACACCATGGAATACTATGTAGCTGTAAAAAAGGATGAATTCATGTCCTTCACAAAGACATGGATAAAGCTGGAAACCATCATTCTCAGCAAACTAACACAGGAACAGAAAATCAACCACAACATGTTCTCACTCATAAGTGGGATAGTACTGGAGAAATATCTAATGTAGGTGATGGGTTGATGGGTGCAGCAAATCACAATGGCACATGTATACCTATGTAACCTGCATATTCTGCACATGTATCCCAGAACTTAAAGTATAATAAAAAATAAATAAATCAAAATAAATTATGAAAAAAGAGAAAAAATAATTTGTGCTTGACAGTGAGACCTAGGTGTATTAGTGAGGGTTCTCTAAAGGGACAGGACTAATAGGATATATGTATGTATATACTAAGAGGAGTTTATTAAGGATAATTGACTCACAGGATCACAAGTTAAAGTCCCATGATAGGCTGTCTGCAAGCTGATGAGCAAGGAAGCCAGTCCGAGCCCCAAAACCTGAAAAGTAGGGAAGCCAACAGTGCAGCCTTTGATCTGGGGCTGAAGTCCTGAGAGCCCCTGGCAAACCACCAGTGTAAGTCCAAGAGTAAAAGCTGAAGAGCCTGGAGTTCTGACGTTCAAGGGCAGGAAGTGTCCAGCACAGGAGAAAGATGAAGGCTGGAAGACTCAGCAAGTCTGTGCTTTCCACTTTCCTCTGCCTGCTTTATTCTAGCTGTGCTGGCAGCTGATGGTGTACATCAGATGGTGCCCACCCAGATTGAAGGTAGGTCTGCCTCTCCCAGTCCACTGACTCAAATGTTAATTTCCTTTGGCAACACCCTCACAGACACACCCAGGAACGATACTTTGCATCCCTCAATCCAATCAAGTTGACGTTTAATATTAACCATCATACTTGGCAAATCATAATGCTAAATAGAATCATCATATGGATAACTTCCTGGAAATAGAGTAGCTGATTTTATCAAATAAGAAAAATAATTTTTGTATATGATGCTGGTGCTATTGGCATACACTACAAGCTTTTGGTTGCAAGCAATAAAAACAGACTCTAACTGATTTAAGCATGAAAGAAGTTATTGAAAGGACTTGGGATAGCTCACAGAGTCAAAGGAAAAGATGAGGATGTTGAAAGGACAGGGATCAAAGCTGCTCCAGGGCCCCAGGCAGAAATACGTCATGGAAGAGACCCTCAGTTTCTTCAGGGTTCTCCTCTTGGCAGAATGCAGTGCCTCCAACTATTTTCATTGTTAGCTCCCTCCTCTCAACATTCATATCCTCAGAGGAAAAGATTAATTGGCTTAGTTTGAGTCACAGGTTTGCCAGGCTAAGGAACAGTAGGTTTTGTTTGACAGTCTTACCCAGACCAAAATGAAAACAGAAAGGGAAATGTAAACAGGCACCTTCAATCCTACAGCTGTCCCTACAATGGCCTTCCTGAAGAGCTGTGCTCTGAGTTCTATGCAGTTCTCACTGAGGTGACCACAATCCCCATCCTGCCTTCTTTTGATTAAATGTATGCTTTTGAGAGTTGCCTGTTTGGGAATGACCAAAGAATAATTTTGTTCTGTGAATCCACTTGTGAATACAGTCTACTTGCAAATAAATCTGAAACTCCATCCAAATTAGGTCCTACAAGATTTATTTGTTGCAGTACTTTACAACATTTTTCTGTTAAAATATCCCAGTGAGAAAGAAAGTAAATAATAGAGAATGAGTGGATGAGCAAAGATGTCCACCAGAAGCCAAACCTTTTTTCAGAATGTCATGTTTTAACTTACCATTTTATTCACATTTTGCATCACTTACTTTATATTTTCCTCTCTCAAAATCTTTATAAAATTGACCCTCTTGGCCGGCACGGTGGCTCATGCCTCTATTCCCAGCACTTTGGGGGGCCAAGGCAGGCAGATCACGAGGTCAGGAGATCGAGACCACGGTGAAACCCCGTCTCTACTAGAAATACAAAAAATTAGCTGGGCGTGGTGGCGGGCCCCTGTAGTCCCAGCTACTCAGGAGGCTGAGGCAGAAGAATGGCATGAACTCAGGAGGCGGAGCTTGCAGTGAGCCGAGATCGCGCCACTGCACTCTAGCCTGGGTGACTAAGTGAGACTCCGTCTCAAGAAAAAACAAAAAACAAAAAACAAAAATTGATCCTCTTGTAGAAAAGCCCTATTGTATTGTGGTTTTTCTTCCTCTTTGGCACGCTGACTTGTATCCCAAGAATATAAAGCACAGAAGTACAGAAATAAGGGAACTCTTACATGATTTTTCTTCTCACTGTGTGGGACTTCAACTCGAATGTGCTAGACCTACAGTTCTCTCTAAGGAAGACTAATAATGCATGATGAGTAAAAATTTATAACCACTGACATTGCCTGGATATTTATCATCAGAATTCCCAAGTTGTGAGGGCCTTGAGAAGGAATCTAGCCTTTTACAGATAAAGGAGCTCAGGCTCATAGGGGTGAAGTAACTGTCATATTCACACCGGAAGAGGTGTGAGCTAGGAAGAGGCAGAGCTAGAACTTGATTGTACCTGAGTTTTCTTACTTCCATCCAGGACTTCTTTGACTACAGCATTTACAGCAATATAAGATTCACTCAGTACATTCTACTCATAAACAGTATCTAGAATAGTCATATGTCCAATAAAGTATCTGCTGTCATCTGTTGTGGTGACCATAACTAAATACCATAGACTGGGTGCTTAAACAACAGAAATTAATTTTGTCACAGTTCTGGAGGTTGGAATTCCAAGATTAAGGTGCTGTCAGAGTTGGTTTCTGGTGAGGCCTCTCCTCCCAGTCTCTTATCTGTGCATGCAGGGAAAAAGAGAGAGCACACAGTGCATTTTGGTTTTTCTTCTTCTTATAAGGACACCCAGGTTAGTGCCTCGCCCTTATAACATTATTTAGCTTTACTTACTCTCCTAAAGGCCCCATCTTCACGTACAGTCACATTGGGGTTAGGGCTTCAACATATGAATTTTGGAGGGACCCAATTTACTTAATAATAGAATTTGTCTATATCCATCCATCCATCTGTTCTTCATTGAGTTGATTCAATTATTCACTTCACTAGAAAAGAAAAAAAAAAAAGGTGGGGAGAAGGACAAAGTAGAAAACAATAAGCAAATTTTTTAAATTATCACCCACTTATACTTATGTAGAATCATTTTTTCTAATGAGATAATTACCTATCAATCTTGGAAAGCAGCTGGAGACCAGGATTGGGATGCAGGGCAGGTGACATATAGAAGGAAGAATGAAATACAGAATCTGAGATGTTGTATCAAGGCCCTGGATGGTAGGTGTAGGCTGAGTGTCACTGGAGTTGGAGAAGGGAGAGTCATTTTGGGGCACTGAGAAAAGGGGTAGATAGGTAAAGGATCTACTTGGGGGTAGATAGGTAAAGGAAAGATAAACTTCCAAAGACTAGTTTTTTTTGATACCTTTCAGTGTTTCTGTTTCTTCATCTGTAAATTATTATAGCAATATCTCCTAGAGTTAATTTTCTTGAATAAAACCTATATAAAAAAAGACATTTTTCTATCTGCTCCCCATAATTTGCAAATCTGCTCCTCTCTCCCAATGGAGAGATTGCTCAATATCCCAGACGCCAGTCATATGGTCACAAGCAAATTGTTCCCCACTGGGTTATGCAGTGGACAGCATGTGTCTATGCTGAAGGCCCCTGTCTTTTTTCCATGGACCCCAAACATTACAAAATACAGTTGCTTAGCCCTGCAAAGAGTCAGAACTGAGCCATTGCCTGGCCGTATACAGTCTATGGGCTGCTCCCTTGGTAATACAAATTCTGGTTGGAGCCTTTAAGTTGGCCCCTGCAAGGGATTGCTTGTTCTTAGATGGACTAATCTCCCATTCAGCCTTGGGTTAGTGGGTGAGAACGTCATCCCAGTTTGGAGCTTAAGAAGCAAGAGCTGAAATAAATGAAAAGGAGCTAGTGCTTTTTTCTGGCATACACATGGTCTCACTGGAAATTACTGCTTTGATCAGAGCTGATATTTTCACTAAACAGCATTCTTAGTATCTACTCAGAATTGTTCAAAATGTATCAACTTTAAAGGGTTTCTTTGGCCAGTTTTTAAATTTCTGCTATGCAACATATACAATAGCAGGAAACGCTGTAGACTTATCTACCTCTGATGTGGGCTTTCTGCTAATGCCTTTGCAAAGGAGCTCAAAAGTCTTCTCCAAATCTGCTAGTTGTACTTGTGAGTCTCCTCCCTTACTTCAGAGAGAGGATGTTCACGGATGTCTTGGCTGTAGAAGGGAAAGTTAACTTTAAGGCTGACAGTCAGAAAACTCTCCTTCCTTAGAAGGAATTGTTTTTTTTCTCTATAGGTGTTTACTATCTCCCCTCAGCAAATAATGCTCTGGTGTTGAGGCTATAGCCGAAGAGTCTGCTTTCATTATAAAACAGCCATTCACGTGGGAAAAGGAGGTTAGAAGGATCTGATGGCATTTAGCTCTTTCATGATTTTTATCTGTAGATTATATGAGTTTCACCAACACTAAAAAACTGAATCGTAACAATGTTTTTTTTTTTTTTTTGAAATGGAGTCTTGCACTATTGCCCAAGCTGGAGTGCAGTGGTGTGATTTCGGCTCACTGCAACCTCCACCTCCTGAGTTCAAGTGATTCTCCAGACTCAGCTTCCCAATTAGCTAGTGTTACAGGTGCTCACCACCATGCCCAGCTAATTTTTTGCATTTTTAGTAGAGATGGGGTTTCACCATGTTGGCCGGGCTGGTCTCGAACTTTTGACCTCGTGATTCGCCTGCCTCTGCCTCCCAAAGTGCTGGGATTACAGAATAATAATTCTCTGAAGCTCTCTTTGTCATGTGTCATGGCTCAGTTATGTCACTCATCGTTTAGTTAATTTGATATTTTGCTCTTAGCTAAATTTGCTTAGCCAAATATGCACACAAATGAAATAACTGCTGTCTTTATAAGTCACCCAGAAACTCAATGTTTTTGCATCACATACCATAATTGATGGGGAATTAAATTGAATTCTTGCTGGCATATCAGTCTGAAACCCTAGGGAATGGTAAAAGTGCCCAAAGCACAGGTTTGTGAGAATAAACTTTATGGAACTGGTGTCGTCCCAGTTAATAAAAATGGATTATCTTAATGGTTTGATTCAGGGGTCTTACTGGCATAGTCTCAGCCCTAGGATTGCCTTTATTCTAGGTGGTATCTGTTTTTGACAGGACAGAGGTGGTGTAATGGATTTCCCCATCTTTTTCTAAGGCAAGATATTGTTTTAATATTCTCTATGGGTTTCCACAAAACATGGTTTTTAAGCATCCAATATAAAGGATTTTATTTAATACCTATTTTCAACATTCAAAAGTTGCTGATGATTACCTTCAGAGTGGGAGTGTTCTTAACCCAACCAATCTCCATATTAGAAAAATACTTAGTATATAGTCATTTTGCTCAATCTATTCTCTTCCACACCACACAACCCCACAACTGCCACAACCTCCCTCACCCTGGATTAAATCACTGTTATTCAGGCCTATAGTACTAATTTCTTATTTAGAGTTTATCAACCACTTTTTTTCCCTCAATTCCCAATGTCACTGAAAATTGCCTGAATAGGCAATAAATTTCCATGTATTGTATGAAAAGTAGCTCATGATTCACCTGGAAATGTAATGAAATTCCAAACTGGGATCCCTGTGTTGGTTATGTGTTTTTTGTTTTATTTTGTTTTTTGTTTGTTCATTTTTAAGAGACAGGATCTTGCTCTGTCACCCAGGCGAGAGTGCAGTGGCATGATCTTGGCTCACTGCAGCCTTGACCTCCTGGGTGTCAGGCCTCTGAGCCCAAGCTAAGCCATCATATCCCCTGTGACCTGCACGTATACATCCAGATGGCCTGAAGCAAGTGAAGAGCCACAAAAGAAGTGATAATAGCCTTAACTGATGACATTCCACCATTGTGATTTGTTTCTGCCCCACCCTCACTGACCCCGGTACTTTGTAATCTCCCCCACCCTTAAGAAGTTTCTTTGTAATTCTCCCTACCCTTGAGAATGTACTTTGTAAGATCCACCCCCTGCCCGCAAAACATTGCTCCTAACTCCACCACCTATCCCCAAACCTATAAGAACTAATGATAATCCCACCACCCTTTGCTGACTCTCTTTTTGGACTCAAGCCTACCTGCACCCAGGTTGTGAGCACCCAAGTTGCTCACACAAAGCCTGTTTGGTGCTCTCTTCATGTGGACACATGAGACACTGGGTTTAAACTATTCTCCTGAGTCAGTCTCTTGAGTAGCTGGGATTACAAACTCTCAGCACCATACCCAGCCAATTTATTTTTATTTTTATTTTTTTGTAGAAGTGGGGGCTTGCTCTGTTGCCTAGGCTGGTCTTGAACTTGTGGCCTTAAGAGATCCTCCCACCTCAGCCTCACAAAATGCTGGGATTATAGGTGTTGTAGCAGGACGAGCCACAGACAAAACCTCTCAGACACCCAGTTGTAGAAGGAAGGGCTTCATTCAGCTGGGAGCATTGGCAAGCTACTGCCTTAAAATCTGAGCTCTCCAAGTACACAATTTCTGTCCTTTTTAAGGGCTCACAGCACTAAAGATTTCACATGAAAGGGTCATGATCGATTGAGCAATCTAGGGGATACGTGACAGGGGTTTCATGCACTGAGAGAAACAGAACAGGGCAGCGAGCTTCACAATGTTCTTCTATACGATGTCTGGAATCTATGAATAACATCGGTTTCTAAGTTATGAGTTGATTTTTAACTACTAGGTTTAGGCCAGGCAGGCCCAGGCCAGGTTTTGGGCCTGGCGCTGGGCTGCCTGTCTTTGGTTTCACTTCCTTGTTTTTTCTTAAAACAGGTACTGACTATAAAATAATATAAAACAATATGAGAGGGTCTCTCGCTTTCCTCATTTCCCCCCTTTGAGACTCTCAATTTTTATTAGAGGGAGTTCTCACTCTTATTTTTATTACTTATGTCTTTTTGTGCAATAGATTGATAGTGATTTATATAGTACACTTGTGCTGAAGCATTTCGGTGAACTAAGGTAGCAATGAAGCTTTTTATCATTTGAAGAAGTACAGGTAGCAAACAAAGGAGCAGTAAGCAGGTTCTTATTACTATTATAACTTTCATTGTAAGAGTTTTAAATCCTCCTAGTGCTGGGAACTAATTTTTAAACATGGCTTCAGGGTCAAATTTGTGCTACACTTGTATGGGCACATGTGTTTGTTTTGTCATATTTTTAACTATGTCTTTAAGTATTTGCTTTTGATTATCTATGTGTAGACAGTAATTAGTAAGGTTAAATTTCTTATAGACCTCTTTTTCAGCTGCTAGCAAGTAGTCGAGAGCCAATCTATTTTGATAGATAGCATTTCTTATCTGAGTATTTTGTCAGGCCATAATAGTCAAGGCTTGACTGGTTTTATTAGTGATGATTTTTAAAACAGCTTGCAACCATATGATTTGGTTGAGCATGTAAATGGGGGTCCAGTATCCCCATGAGCCGTCTTGTGTCTAAGTGGCAGGTCTAGAGTATTGTATAATATTTTTAGGAGGTCATTTATCATCTTTCCAATTACCTATGGCTATGCTTCATTTTCTATGGGAAGCATAGACAGGGAAGCCCAGGAGTTCACCTGTTTTTATGGGCAGTAGGAAGAAAAATGGTTTAATAGTGCCAATAACACAACTACCTATCCACTGGTCAGGCAGCTTAGCATAGGCTCTATGTCTGCATATACAGTACAACCCAGTGGGGGGCAGTCCATTTCTGGTGGAATTCTGGGTGGGCCCAGACAGTCTGCAACCTTGAAAATTTACTGAATGGATCTCTTTCTGTGTAATTGGAACTCCGCCATGTAGCTGGTTTTTTGTTTGTTTGTTTGTTTTTGTGGTACCGTTATACAGTTTTTGCCCCAGACAACTAAGTCATCTTACAGAATGAGTGAATTTTTTCCTTTGTTTAGCTATGCAATATTGTCCAATAATTGAGACTTTTAGAATCTAGAGATGATCAGGGTGATTTTTTTGGGGGGGGGGCAGGAATTCATCAGGAACTGGGTCTGTAGGCACTAATTCTTGGGTTTCTTGTAGCCACTGATCTCTTATTACAGTTTTTTCATGAACATAACATGAAGCGACATTTAGAGACTGGGCTACATGCTTGGCTAATTGCAAAAACAAATTTCTGGTTTTTCCTGGAGTCTCTGGTGCTGGCACATTTAGTTTATTATAGAAAGTCTGAAATACTGGTTCCAGAGAGAGTTTACGAACCTCCTCTTTTACTAAGATATTTACTGTAGGACCTAGTCTTTTCCTATTGATGCCCAGAGATATGTGTTCTCCCTTTTTTTTTTACCTTGGGTTAAAGGGATTTGTAATTATTAATTTCAAGGGGTTGCAGCTTCCACTCGTACAGGAGGGGCTGCCTTCTCCTGTTTGGAGCTAAACAGGATTTTATTCATCCTTTTTTTAAGTAGTCTAGATGACATAAGACCAGTAATTACACACATTTGCACATGAGCTTAATTCAGGGCAGATATAATTATTTCCTGTCGTGTAAACTTTTTTTTTTTTAATGTAAAGAACTGCATCTTATTCTATGCCAATTTCTATTGATAGTGGCAAAAGCATTAAATTTTAGGGTTATATGCTTGGAGACTCCTCTTTCTTCTGTCATAGCTATTACTTTATTTGTGTCGCCTAGAAAAGGACCAGTCTTTAATTTTATTTTAAAAACCGTGATCATGGGAGGCTTAAAATGGGTCATAACACACATCAGGTTGGTTATTTCCTGGGCTGCATACCTTGGATAGGATAGCATTATACAAACAAGTTTCTTTTAGAGTCCTGGTACACTTACAATAATTATAAAATTATAGGATTGTAGCAATCTTTTGTCCTACTTCAGTGACTTGATGTATATACTGGGAACAGCCCTCAGTCTGAGGAAGGTCAGTTGAAGTCCCCACTGTACAAGTCCAGATTTTAAGGAAAATGAGTCCTGTGATGAGTTTCCTTATGCTTCGGCCATGCGTGGACCAGTCAGCTTCCGAGTGTGACTGGAGCAGGGCTTGTCATCTTCTTCAGAGTCACTTTGCAGGGACTGGTAAAGCTGCTCCCATCCACGTACAACTCCCAGTCTACTGATGTTTAAGGATGGTTTCAGAGGTTGGGCCCACTAGAATAAACTGAGTCCAATACTTTTACATAGTTATGTTTAACTGGGCGTTTTGATACCAGGAGCAAGGTGGTGGGGTTTAGGGTGTTGCAAACTTCAGTGGTTATGGGGGATTTTCATGGAGCAAGCTTTGGTATCTAGTTAGGCTAGAATTCATTAGCTAATGGTGTCCTTTGGTATTTACCAAAATTACCACAGCATGGGGGGACTTTAGGTTTTGCCTAAGAGTTGGCTTATCTGCTTCTTATGCTAACAGGGCCTTTGCTGCCAGGGCCCTTGGACATGGGGGCCAGCCTTTGGAAACCCTGTCTTGTTTTGAGAGATAGGCCACTGGCCTTGGCCAGGGCCCTACAGTCTGGGTTAAAACTCCAACTGCCATTTTTTCTCTTCTTGACACATAGAGTGTAAAGAGTTTTGTCAGGTCAGGTAGCCTCAGGGCTGAGGCGACATGAGTTTTTCTTTTAACTCACGAAAAGCTCGTTGCTGTTGGTTGTAATAGATGTAGTTTATCTAGTTTACATTTTTATTGACTGTCATTTACCAAAATATTAACTTAAATCCTGTAACTATTTGATTTCAAGCTTTAAATTGATCTGGTATTCCTTGCGGGGCTCCAATTGCATCTAAATAGATGTGAGAGTTGAAAGACCTATAAGGGGCTTCTCTTGCTTTACGATGACGTGTTTTTATTTTTTATTTATTTTTTCCTCTGGTTGATGAAATGCCAGGGTGAAAGGGATAGCCAAATGGACTAAAGCACAAGTGTCACTCTAGTTATTTGGCAGAGTGCCCAGTAAAGGTCCACCACAATACCATCCCATATCCACTCATGGATGAACAAGGGCTGACTGATTGATAAGCTCTTAAAACTTCTTAAGCTCACTGCATCCCTTCAGGTCTCCAAGGAATGCTAAGACTCCTCCCTGCCATGAGAGACTCAAAGTGAACTTAGTGTTGGGAGATGGAAGCTGAATGGCCCTCAGAGGGCTGACCCACAGGGACTTCAGGATATAGCAGAGAGAACTTGGCATGACTTATTACTCCAGGCTGTAGAATCCTGGAAAAGAGCTACCATGCAGCCCATGCCTGGTTGACTGGAGGACCACCTTAGTGGAAAGGGGACAATCAGGGCCTCTGGCCTGCCATGTGCACAAGCATAGCAATTGCTTTTGTTTAACATGCAGATGGAACATTTGATCCATTTTAACCAGGTATTTGCATCTTGGTATGCTGTCTTAATTGCCAGTTTGTTTTAAGTCTTTAACTTCTATGATCCTCTAGTAAAATGAATATCTCCTTTAGGACCTATCTTTATTAGTTTTTAGACCAGAGAAGGCTAAACACCATTTTACATTTAATAATGCTTCTTGTATGATTTTTATACCAGATAAGCTAAAATTTACCTTTATATTAGTGTGTTATTAATGTTAAACTTAATTTTAATAAAACCTTGTAGACATATTTATCCAATATTTTATGTTTGACCATAAGGTAAGATTTTATAGAGTCTGTTAAATCTTTTATAATTTTTGTTAAAGAGCAGGTTGATGCTTTAAGAAAAACCTGTTGCATTTTTACTTTAACGTCCAATTCACAGAAAAACTGGATGATACCTTTTTAACTTTAGCTAATATGTTTACACACAGAATTTTCTTTACAAATAACATTTAAAACCTGCTTAAACTTTTAAAACAATAATTTTTTTTAACCTTTTAATGTAGGTAAAAATTCACATTCTTATGCCTCCTTATAATCTTTTTACCAAAGGTATATTTTAATTTTCTTATACACCTTGCACATAAACTGTTTTTTCAATAGTACTCAGGGGGCCTTATTACTTTTAAATTATACAACACTTTTTGCATAATTTTTTTTATAACTTTTTCTCTTTCACGACTTTTGCAGACAATTTTTCAAGATGTCTTAACTTTCTGACTTATTACAAACTTTTTTTTTTTTTTAACAACCAGTTAATTTATTTCAGGACAAGAATTTACCATATAATATTCTTTTTATATAAATTCTCCCTCCCCTCTTTTTTTCTCTTCTTGAAATTTTTTAACATAGTTCCTAGTGGAGTGGGCTTATTTCTGCCTGACCCATGCTTCTTCAAGACAAAACACCACGCTCACACCACATGCACATCACAAAACACAAAACAGGTAAAAAGGGTACACACACTTCTGCAGTTTACACCAAACCAAAATCAAAACCAAAATGAGAATATCCAGAAATCTAAGCCAGGTCAAAATCAAAACCAAAGTATCAAGCAATCCAAGTCAAGTCAAAAACAAAAACCAAAGTGCCGGTACAGGCACGTGGGTGATCACGTGGGTGATCAGGCCATGCTTCCACTCCAATGGAGTGGGCAAGTTCCCAAGACCAGTCCTGTCAAGCAATTTAAACCAAGTCAAAACCAAAACCAACACCAAAGTGCCAATAAAGGCACACTGTGGGTGATCAGGCCACACTTCCACTCAAATGGAGTGGGCAAGTTCCCAAGACTAGTCTTACCAAGTTTCAGATGTCTGGAGTCCAAGTGCCAGTTCCTTCCCAATGTTCAGACACTGTGTTAATCCTCCACGGGGGCCTGCTACGTGCTGCTCTGGTGAGGCGTTCCACGGGGGCAATTGCCTACCCAGGAGTGCTCTTTGGATCTTGTTACTCAGGCTGGCGGGAGTCCTCGGCAGGGATGCTCCACAGGGCAGGCCTAAGCCGCCTAAGGGGCTGCCTCAGCCATCCGTCCGTTACCTCACTTCCCAGTCAGGGAACCAAGAAATGTAGCAGGACCAGCCGCAGACAAAACCTCTCAGACACCCAGTTGTAGAAGGAAGGGCTTCATTCAGTTGGGAGCATCGGCAAGCTACTGCCTTAAAATTTGAGCTCTCCAAGTACACAATTTCTGTCCCTTTTAAGGGCTCCCAACACTAAAGATTTCCTATGAAAGGGTCGTGATTGATTGAGCAATCTAGGGGATATGTGACAGGGGTTTCATGCACTGAGAGAAACAGAACAGGGCAGGGAGTTTCACAATGTTCTTCTATACGATGTCTGGAATCTATGAATAACATCGGTTTCTAAGTTATGAGTTGATTTTTAACTACTAGGTTTAGGCCAGGCAGGCCCAGGCCAGGTTTTGGGCCTGGTGCTGGGCTGCCTGTCTTTGGTTTCACTTACTTGTTTTTTCTTAAAACAGGTACTGACTATAAAACAATATAAAACAAGATGAGAGGATCTGTCTCTTTCCTCAGTGTGAGCCACCGTGCTCAGCCTATTTTCAATTGTCATTAATCCCACCAGATAATTGTACAAAGATTACTTTCTCCAAATGTTGCATTGACTCACACTCAAACTCTAACAGCAGTGTTGTGAGTCCCTGTTTATGGGCAGTCATCAGCATCTATGTACAGTCTTTACTTTTTGCCAATCCGATAGGTGAAAATAATGGTATCTCATTAATTCATTTTTTACTTTCCTGACCACTAGTAAGATTGAACAGGTTTTTACATATTTTTTAGGCTTTGCATCTCCTCTTCTGTTAATTACCTATTCATACTTTGTCCATTAAGCAATCGAGCTCTCGTCTTTTCTAAAGATCAATTTGTAAGGTTTATTTTATAGTAGGGATATTATCTCTATTTTGTCAGATATATTAGTAGCATTTTATCCCAAAATATTTTCCTTTTGACTTGCATTATGATGTCTTTCATCTTACAGAAAAGATTATCCTGGCCAGGTGCAGTGGCTCACACCTGTAATCCCAGCACTTTGGGAGGCCAAAGCGGGTAGATCACCTGAGGTCAGGAGTTTAAGACCAGCCTGCTTAACATGGTGTAACCCCATCTCTACTAAAAATACAAAAAATTAGTTAGGCATGGTGGCAGGCGTCTGTAATCCCAGCTACTTGGGAGGCTGAGGCAGGAGAATCGCTTGAACCCAGGAGGTGGAGGTTGCAGTGAGCCAAGATTGCACCACTGCACTCCATCCTGGGCGACAAGAGAGAAACTCCATCTCAAAAAAAAAAAAAGTTATCCTGTAGCAGGACGAGCCACAGACAAAACTCCTCAGAAACCGAGTTAAAGAAGGAAGGGATTTATTCGCCAGGCGCATTGGCAAGACTCCTGTCTCAAGAGCCGAGCTCCCTGAGTGAGCCATTCCTGTCCCTTTTAAGGGCTCACAACTCTAAGGGGGTCTGCATGAGAGGGTCGTGATCGATTGAGCAAGCAGGGAGTACGTGACTGGGGACTGCATGCACCGGTAATCAGATCAGAACAGAACAGGACAGGGATTTTTACAATGCTTTTCCATACAATGTCTGGAATCTATAGATAGCATAACCGGTTAGGTCAGGAGTCGATCTTTAACTACCAGGCCCAGGGCACAGGCGCTGGGCTGTCGGCCTGTGGATTTCATTTCTGCGTTTTAGTTTTTACTTCTTCTTTCTTTGGAGGCAGAAATTGGGCATAAGACAATATGAGGGGTGGTCTCCTCCCTTAATCCTTCAAATAATCAAATTAGTCAATCTTTTATATACAGAGCATACACTATAAATACATAGATACATACAGTAATATATATTTGTGTGTGTGTATACATTTAGTGTGTATTTATGTATGTTTATTTAGATCTGACTTTCTAACCTATCTCATTTGCCTTCTCTCTGAATAACTTCTTTTAACATTCCTTGTAAGGCAAATCTACTGAAAACAAACATCCTCAATTTTTGTCTGTCTAAGTTTTCTTTTTCCTTCACTTTTGAAGTATAATTTTGCAGGGTACAGAGTTCTAGGTTGGTGGAATATATATACACACACTGAATGTATATACATATACATATGTATCAATGTGTATATATAAGAATATATGTATATATATGACCAATGTTTCAGTATTCTATGTTACTTATAAGTTATTGATGCAACTTATATCAATTACTCAATTAACTAACCTGATTTCATATGATTCCAGGTCTTAAAGTTAATTAAAGATTTTGGAAATTCTATTTAAGATGATACATTACAGATCACAATTAATGTTGATATAAAAAGTTTCTCAGAATTTATATAGTTCTAAACTGTTCAGCTTATAATTTTATATTTTTCCTAATTGAAAACGTTATATGGGAGTAAATGTATCTGATCAGTAACTCAGTGCAAAAATTCAGGAAGTTTATACTGACTAGTTTCTTTATGTGAAGATAAATCCAGGGAATGAACTTAGACATTTTTTTAAAAACTCAAACTATCAAGCCAGTGTGATTTACCTAAGGATTTTGGATTGTTAAATAAAAATGCTTGTGACCTAGTAGTTTTTCTCAAAATGGGATTTCACTCCCTAAAAAACTAGTACATATTAATAGTTTATTATCTGGGAGTTCTAGGAATATTAGATGTATATAATACTTTTTAGCCTCTAAAGCCAATAAGAATAAAGTTCCTTTTACTGAAGACACTATATAATCTAAATCAGGTGTTGGCAAACTTTTTATGGGTACAACCCAATATATATATATTTTAGACTTTGTGGGCCTTGAGTTCTCTGTTGTTACTACTCAACTCTGCCATAAACCACTGTATTCATAAATGAATGGATGTGGCTGTTTTCCAATAAAATTTTACAAAAACAGATACCTTACAACCACATTACCAATAGTATATATACAGCAGTTCCTTTTACCCAGCACATCAAATCTGGCTATCAACAAAAAATTGCAAGGCATACTAACAGCCAAAAAATACAGTTTGAAAAAGCGCATGAATCAGAATCAGACCCAGATATGGCACAGATGTTGAAATTATAAGACCAGGAATTTAAAACAACTGTGATTAATATCCTAAGGACTCTCATGGATAAAGTAGACAGCATGCAAAAATAGATAGGCAATGTAAGCAGAGATGGAAACTCTAAGAAAGAATAAAAAAGAAATGTTAGAGATCAAAATTACTGTAGCAGAAATGAAGAATGTCTTTGATGGGCTCATTAGTAGACTGCACATGGTTGAGGAAAAATATCTCTGAGCTTGAGGGTATACCACTAGAGATTCCAAAACAGAAAAGCAAACACAGAAAAGATTGAGGAGGAAAATAAACAGGATATCTAATAACTGTTGGGACAACTAAAAATTGTGTAACTAGGTTAAATAGCGATTCCAGAAAAAGAAGAAAGAGAAAAAGAAAAAAAAAATTTAAGCAATAACAACTAAGAATTTTCCCCAAAGTAATATCAGATGCCAAACTATAGGGTCAGGAGGCTCATAGAATACCAAGCAGGATAAATGCCCCCAAAACTAAATCTAGGTATATAATATTCAAACTTCAAAAAGTTAAAGGTAAGGAAAATGTCTTGAAAGAAGTCAGAGAGAAAAAACACCTATGAAGGAGCAAATATAAGAATCACTTCCAGCTTCTCAGAAACCATGCAAACAAGAAAAGAGCAGCGTGAAATATATTAGTGTTGAAAGGAAAAATCCCACTAATCTAGAACTCTGTAGCCTGCAAAATTATGCTTCAAAAGTGAAGGAAAAAAAACTTTCTCAGACAGACAAAAATTGAGGGTGTTTGTTGTCAGCAGGGTTGCTTTATAAGAAATGTTAAAAAGAAGTTCTTCAGACACAAGGCAAATGAGATAGGTTAGAAGCTCAGATCTAAATAAAGAAACAAAGAGCAATAAAGAATTGGCCGGGCGCGGTGGCTCAAGCCTGTAATCCCAGCACTTTGGGAGGCCGAGACGGGCGGATCACGAGGTCAGGAGATCGAGACCATCCTGGCTAACACGGTGAAACCCCGTCTCTACTAAAAATACAAAAATCTAGCCGGGCGAGGTGGCGGGTGCCTGTAGTCCCAGCTACTCGGGAGGCTGAGGCAGGAGAATGGCGTAAACCCGGGAGGCGGAGCTTGCAGTGAGCTGAGATCCGGCCACTGCACTCCAGTCTGGGCGACAGAGCGAGACTCCGCCTCAAAAAATAAAAATAAAAATAAAGAATAAATAAGTAAAGGTAAAATAAATGAATTTATTTTTCTAATTCTTAATTGATCTAACAGGTAACAGTGGGTTCAAAATGGTAACTTCAACAATGTATTCAATTATATGAGCATATATATTTGATTATGTATGCATAGATATTATATGTGTATGTATGCATATGTATAAGTGAAATGAATGATAGGAATTATAAAAGGAAACAGGAAGAAGGAATTAGGATTATTTTGTTATTACAAGGTACTTCTACTACTCATGGAGAAGTATAGTGTTATTTGAAAGTGGACCTGGATTATTTATAGATATATATTGCAAACTCTAGGGCAACCACTAAAAGCAGTAAAAAAAAAAAAAAAAGAGGTATGACTGGTATGCTAAGAGAGTATATGGAATCATATAAAAGGCTCGGTTTAAACCATAAGAGACAGAAAAAAGGTGGAAGACACAAATACAAACAAAAAACAAGTACAGCAAATAGACAAAAGGAACAAATACAGTAAATATTAATTCAGCTATATCAGTAATCACTTTAAACATGAATGGTCTAAATATAGTAATTAAAAATCAGATAATTTGTTCCTCAGTTGGGTCAGTTAAAAAAAAAAAACAGAGATTGTCAAAGTGAATCTAAAAACAAGATCCAATGATATGCTTTCCATAAGACCCCCACTTTAAATGTAAATATACATAAATTAAAAGCAAAAAGATGGATAAAGATATACCAGTCTAACACTAACCAAAGAAAGAAAGAGTAGCTATATTCATTTCAGACAGAGGAGACTTGTGAGCAAGGAAACTTGTCAGTAATAAAGAGAAGCACTGTATAATGATAAGGTCAATTCTTCAAGAAGATAGAAAAATCCTTATTATGTATGTATGTAACAGCAGAATTGTTTCGTTGTTTGAGGAGAGGAGAGGGAAGAACAAAGAGGACTTTGTCTTGCAACTTGGACACCAGCTTAGCCACAGCAGAATAGAGCACTACGTAGAGTCATGAGGCCCCATTCTAGGCCCTAGCTCCCAGATGACATTTCCAGATATACCCTGGGCCAGAGGGAACCTGCTTCCTAGAAGGAAAGGATCCAGTGCTGGCAGAATTTATTACCTGCTGCCTAAAGAGCCTTTGGGGCCTGAGTCAATTAAATTTATTTCCTTTATAAATTACCCAGTCTCAGGTACCTCTTTATTAGCAGTGTGAGAACAGACTAATAGAGTAAATTGGCACTGAGAGTGGGGTGCTGCTGTAAAGATACCCAAAAATGTGAAAGCGACTTTGGAACTGGGTAACAGATGAGGATGGAACAGTTTGGAGGGCTCAGAAGACGACAGGAAGATGTGGGAAAATTTGGAACTTCCCAGAGGCCTGTTGAATGGCTTTGACCCAAATGCTGATAGTGATATGGATAATAAAGTCCAGGCTGAGGTAGTCTCAGATGGAGATGAGGAGTTTGTTGGGAGCTGGAATAAAGGTCACTCTTGCTATGCAAAGAGTGACATGCGGCATTTCGCCCCTGCCACAAATCTGTGGAACTATGAACTTGAGAAACATGATTTAGGGTATCTGGTAGAAGAAATTTCTAAGTGGCAAAGTGTTCAAGAGGAAGCTGAGCCTAAAAGTTTGAAACGTTTGCAGTCCGACAATGCAGTAGAAGAGAAAAATCCATTTTCTGGGGAGAAATTCAAGCTGGCTGCAGAAATTTGCATAAGTAACTAGGAGCCAAATGCTAATCACCAAGACAAGGTGGGGGGTGGAAATGTCTCCAGGGCATGTCAGAGAGCTTCACAGCAGCCCTTCCCATCACAGGCCAGGAGGCTTGGGAGGGAAAAATAGTTTCCTAGTCCTGGTCCAGGTCCAGGGCTGCTCTGCTGTGGGCAACCTCTGGACTTGGTGCTCCATGTCTTAGCCATTCCAGCCCATGGCTAAAAGGGTCCAAGGTAAGAGGCTGTTACTTCAAAGGGTGCAAGCCCTAAGCCTTGGCAGCTTCGACGTGGTGTTGGTCCTACAGTGTGCAGAAAACAAGAACTGAGGTTTGGGGACCTCAGCCTAGATTTTAGAGGACATATGGAAATGCCTGAATGTCCAGGCAGAGGTGTGCTGCAGGTGCAGGGCCCTCATGGAGAACGTTTGCTAGGGCAGTGTGAAAGGGAAATGTGGCGTTGGAGTCCCCATACAGAGTTCCCACTGGGCACTGTCTGGTGGACATGTGAGAAGAGGGCCATCGTCCTCCAGACCACAGAATGGCAGATCCACTGACAGCTTGTACCATGCACCTGGAAAAGCTGCAGACACTCAACACCAGTCCGTGAGAGCAGCCGGGAGCAGGGCTGTACCCTGCAAAGCCACAGAGGCGGAGCTGCCCAAGTCCATGGGAGCCAACCTCTCGCATCAGTGTGGCCTGGATGTGAGACATGGAGTCAAAGGAGATCATTTTGGAACTTTAAGGTTTAACGACTGTCCTATTGGATTTCGGTCTTGCATGGGGCCTGTAGCCCCTTTGTTTTGGCCAATTTCTCCCATTTGGAATGGGTGTAGGTACCTATTGCCTGTACCCCTGTACCCCTATTGTATCTAGGAAGTAATTAACTTGCTTTTGATCTTACAGGCTCAGGGGCCTTGTCTCAGATGAGACTTGTGGCTGTGGACTTTTGAGTTAAAGCTGAAATGATTTAAGACTTTGGGGGGCTGTTGGGAAGGCATGATTGGTTTTGAAATGTGAGGACATGAGACTTGAGAGGGGCTGGGGTGGAATGATATGGTTTGGCTGTGTACCCACCCAAATCTCACCTTGAACTGTAATAATCCTCATGGGTCAAGAGCAGGGCTGGGTGGAAATAATTGAACTATGGGAATGATTTCCCCCATAATGTTCTTTTGGTAGTGATTACGTCTCACAAGATCTATGGTTTTATAAATGTGAGTTCCCTGGTGCAAGCTCTCTTGCCTGCCACCATTTAAGACATGACTTTGCTCCTCATTCACCTTGTGCCATGTTTATGAGGCCTCCCCAGCCATGTGGAACTGTGAGTCAACTAAACCTCTTTCCTTTATAAATTACCCAGTCTCAGGTATGTCTTTATTAGCAACGAGAGAACAGACTGATACAACTACCAAAGGCACAGTCTGTGAAAAAAAAAAAATTGATAAGTTTGACTCTATTAAAATTTAAACTTCGGTTCTGCAAAAGATACTATCAAGAGAATGGGAAGACCAGCCACAGACTGGGACAAAATACTTGCAAAGGATATCTGATAAAGGACTGTTATCCCAAATGTACAAAGAACTCTAAAAACTCAACAATAAGAAAACAAACAACCTCATTTTAAAACGGAGTCTTAACAGAACTGAACAGACACCTCATCAAAGAAGATGGACAGATGGCAAATAAGCATACAGAAAGATGCCAACATCGTAAATCATTAGGGAATTGCAAATTCAAACAATGAAATACTGCTATACACCTATTAGAACAGCCAAAATTCAAAACACTAACAACTGAAATCCAAAACACTAACAATACAAAATGCTGGCAAGGATGTGGAACAATATAAACTCATTTATTGCTGATGGAAATGCAAAACAGTATAGACTCTTTGGAAGACAGTCTTCCAAAGAAGACTGTTTGGAAGTTTCTTGCAAAACTGAACATACTCTTGTTGTATGATTCAGCAATTGTGATCCTTGGTATTATTTTTCCTTTTTTTTTTTTTTCAGAGATGGGGTCTCACTCTGCCACTGAGGCAGTAGTCCAGTGGTGTGATCTCAGCTCACGGCAACCTCAACCTCCTGGGCTCAAGTGATCCTCCCACCTCAGCCTCCCGAGTAGCTGGGACCACAGGCACCTGCCACCACGCCCAGCTAATTTTTTGTATTTTTGGTAGAGACAGGTTTTCACCATGTTGCCCAGGCTGGTCCCACATTCCTGAGCTCAAGCGCTCAGTCTGCTTTGGCCTCCCAAACTGCTGGGATTATAGGAGTCAGCCACTGTATCTGGCCTCCTTGGTACTTATCCAAATAAGTTGAAAAACTGTATCTACACAAACCTGCACACTGATATTTATAGCAGTTTTATTTATAATTGCTAAAACTTGGAAGCCACCAAGTTGTCCTTCAGTAGGTGAACAGATAAGTTCTATGGTACATCCAGCAATGGAATATTATTCAGCACTAAAAAGAAATGAGGTATGAAATCATGCAAAGACATGGACAAGCTTAAATGCATATTAGTAAGTGGAATAAGGCAGTAAGAAAAGGCTATATACCGTGTGATTCCAACTGCGTAACATTCTGGAAAAAGGTAAAACTATGGAGACAGTAAAAGTAGCAGTGGTTGTGAAGATTAAGTTAAGATAATGTAAAGCATTTTGTAAACTGAAAAGTAAATGAAATGCTGTCCCCATAATGTTTTGGGACTTAAGGGTCTGAGGCTGGATAACTCTTTCTGTATTTTTCCATACTTCGTAAAATTTTAGGGTGGAAGGTTAAATGGTATTTAAGAAATCCAAACATTATATTCAGAACCCCTAAGTTCCTAAATGTGCCACATTTACTGCTTTTTTGAAATGACAAAAGAAGAAAATCTTTAGGAGAGAGAGGACTCCATAAACTTCAGATTCCAAGTATGTTCAGAGCAAGACATCCAGTGTGGCTTTCCTGTTATTCCAGAATTATAGTCGAGAACAAAAGGCACTGAGTCCACCTCCTTCTGAGTACAGTGAAGAAGCCTGAAGTTGACAGCAACCACCAGATGCAAAGCAGGTTCACTGTGCACTGGTTACTGGTTCAGCCCACTGCATTTTGGACTGCACTTTTCCTCTATTCAGCGTCCAGCAACACAGAACACTCACACACAAGTTACATGAAGTGAGTTTATTACTTACAGACAGGCAGCAAGGGACAAGAGAAGCATAAGTCATAATGACCATATCTCCTAAGGCCGAGGAAAACGGCTTAGGGAGGATGGCGTCTCACTGGGTCGTGCACTGCTTGCACCACAACTAAGGGACTCCAGAAAGCAGTTTGCTCTCAGTTTTTACCAGGGGGCAATGGAATGTGCTGGGCTAGTACTAGTCGAAGGACATCCTGTTTCTAGAAGAGACTGGAACAGAGCCTAGGCTGCTCTGGTCAGTTCCTCCTTGTCTACGGTATATTGCATTCCAACATTCTACGGTTATTCTCGAGAACTACAAGTGAGAAAAGGGGAAGAAACTATGTTGGTTCAAGGCCACCCAGAGAACTGCTCTGTATGAGACACCTCCATCCCTAGCCTACTAACAGCTGACAAAGGTCACTGCCCCACCACTCTTTAGGAGGTTGAACATCCTATCCTGGGAGCTAGGGGACCTGCTACTAGGAGGAAATTCTAGGAGGAAAACAAGCAAAGAAATGGCTTGGGAGAGATGCCAGGATCTGCATGTTGGTGTGTCAGATGGACATGTGGCCAGAATCCTTTTGCTTGTTTGCAATTCAAAGAAATACAGGGGCCAGGCGCGGTGGCTCATGCCTACAATCCCAGTACTTTGGGAGGCCAAGGCAGGTGGATTACCTGAGGTCAGGAGTTCATAGACCAACATGGTGAAATCCTGTCTCTACTAAAAATACAAAAAATTAGCTGGGCGTGGTGGCAGGCACCTGTAATCCCAGCTACTTGGGAGGCTGAGGCAGGATAATCGCTTGAACCCAGGAGGTGGAGGTTGCAGTAAGCCATGACCGCGGCATCGCACTCCAGCCTGGGAAACAAGAGCGAAACTCTGTCTCGAAAAAATAAAGAAAAAAGAAATACAGAAGATAGAGCCTGTTTGCGCCTGCACACCTGAGAGCAGGCCACAGGAACACGAGATTGATGTCTTTAATCTTGTCAGAACCGATAGACATTGAGGCAAAGAAGTGAGTACTTTACAGAAATGTGGCAAGGTGTCAGCATGGGAGGTGGGGTGGGGTCTGCAGAATACATGGCCAAATCTCAATGGGACACCGGTGTCTAGGGAGCTTCCTTAACAAGCATCACGTAGCTGCATAAACTGCAGCAATGGACAGTGAGGAAGAAGACTGTAGCCTTCTCTGATCATGGCCTTTCGCCTCTCCTTTGTCCATCGTCAGAGGAACTACTGCAGAGGAAACCAGGAGAGAAACAAGTGTGTGAAGGGTATGCCTGGTGCCCAGCCCTCAGTTCTTCAGGCTGCGCTGCCACAGGGAGGAAAATTGCACTGCGAAAGGGAGATGGACATGAGATTCAACTTTTAAAGTAAAGTTAAATGAGTCTTAGAAACCAAAATGAGACCAGATGAAAAAGGGACAATGTTAGAAAAATTAAGTCACATAGCCAAGACGTGAACAGATGTTTCTTAGGCGGAAAAAGAGGCTCTAGCAAACGAAGAGTAGGGAGGTATTACAAAAAGGCAACTGTTTACACACACACGTGTGTAAATATGTGTGCATACATGTGTATGTGTAAACAGTTGCCTTTTTGTAATACCTCCCTAATCTTTTTTTTTATTTTTTTATTTTTATTAATTTTTTTTT
>NW_012114488.1:23341547-23356324 GCF_000951035.1 Colobus angolensis palliatus
CTTTCTACTTATGGCTAGCCAATTTTCCCAGCACCATTTATTAAATAGGGAATCCTTTCCCCATTTCTTGTTTCTCTCAGGTTTGTCAAAGATCAGACGGCTGTAGATGTGTGGTATTATTTCTGAGGCCTCTGTTCTGTTCCATTGGCCTATATCTCTGTTTTATACCTCCCTAATCTTTATATATGTACTTATAGAAATACAAGTAATATAAATATTATTGCACACACACATATATATGATGATAGAGGATGTGGCATGTAGGATGAACCAATACCCAACACCAAGCTGGGAATCAGGAATTCAGGAGAAGAGCTTGAACAAAAAGGGCAAAGACGGTACAGACTTGCGCAGGGCAGTACAGAACCATTCTAGAGCACCACTTCGAAGTCCAGATGGACAGAAACATTACGGTGTTAAAGGGGATGATAAGGCTTGGATGGGCAGTTTCCCTCAAACAGTGGCGGTGATTGAAGTCAGGCACAATGTCTATTTTTCTCCCCACTGTAAACCTAACTCACAGCGGTTGGTCAAAGTCTTGCCGAATAACTGAAAAAAAAAGAATGAAGTGACTGGACTGCCAAGCTGTAGAGCCTTTCTTTTATGTACTAAGCAAGGTACAGCCAGGAAAGGATACCTTAGATGAGAATGACATGGGTAGAGGGGTGTTTCAGGAACATGGCTAAGGAGTTTCCTTCCCAGCCTCAGCTGGGAGGCTGAATAAAAGCCAGTAGCAGGTCCACTCCAGCCTTTGAGGACACTTTTGGGAACCCTGGTGGATTCCCAGCATCAACACTTACTGAGGGCTGCTTTCCACCCCTAGGTTCTTTCCGGCATTTGTAATTTCCAGTCCACTCAGGACACTTTTACTCCTCAGAAACCGTTTCTGCGGGGGCCGTGAGAGGAGACACTGTAAGACGTCCTGGACCCAAGGGACGCGCGGGTCCCCTGGAAGCGCCCATCGCATGGAAGACCACATGTGCTTTGCTGGGGTTCCGTTCAGAAAGTCCAGGGTCGTTCGCTCATCGCCCTCCACACGACCAGGGGGCGCCCGCGGTCTCCGCCCGGCTAGTTCGCAGGCGTGCGCCTTCTCTCACTGCGTCGGGCTGGGCCATATTCTCGGACCCAGAAGCCGCGTCAGAATTCCACGCTGGCCAATCAGAACTATCCATGTACTAGTTGGGGCGGGGTTGCCAAGGGAGGAGGAAGATGGCGGCGGGGGCGAGGTGAGGTGTTGGCAGTGGAAAGGGGTTCGGGCTCGGGGGGCGGGGGGACGCGGAGCGATGGCCCGCGCCGGCCGCAGGGGCGGATAAAAAGCCGTCGCGCCGCGGGAGTGGGCGGGAGGGAGAGGGGGTGCCCGAGGGCCACAAGAGTATGACGGGGCTGTACGAGCTGGTGTGGCGGGTGCTGCACGCGCTGCTCTGTCTGCACCGCACGCTCACCTCCTGGCTCCGCGTTCGGTTCGGCACCTGGAACTGGATCTGGCGGCGCTGCTGCCGCGCCGCTTCTGCCGCGGTCCTAGCGCCGCTCGGCTTCACGCTCCGCAAGCCCCCGGCAGTCGGCAGGAACCGCCGTCACCACCGGCACGCGCGTGGGGGGTCGTGCCTGGCCGCCGTCCACCACCGGATGCGCTGGCGCGCGGACGGCCGTTCCTTGGAGAAGCTGCCTGTGCATATGGGCCTGGTGATCACTGAGGTGGAGCAGGAACCCAGCTTCTCGGACATCGCGAGCCTCGTGGTGTGGTGTATGGCCGTGGGCATCTCCTACATCAGCGTCTACGACCACCAAGGTGAGGCCCGGTGCGGTGGTAGGGGGTGGCCGAGGTGTCTTGGACCGCTGGACCGTCTGGCCGGTGGTGCCCAGGGCGTGAGTTGCCGCGGCCTCTCTGAAAATCACAGCGCTAGCGCTTTCGAGAAAGGGAGACAAGCTTTATTGAACACCTACTAAGTCGCTGGATTTGACTCGGTCGCTTTTTAACGTTTTAAAAATATCCCTTGGCCGGGCGCGGTGGCTCATGCCTGTAATCCCAGCACTTTGTGAGGCCGAGGCGGGCGGATCACCTGAGGTCGGGAGTTCGAGACCAGCCTGACCAACATGGAGAAACCCCGTCTCTACTAAAAATACAAAATTAGCCTGGCGTGGTAGCACATGCCTGTAATCCCAGCTACTCAGGAGGCTGAGGCAGGAGAATCGCTTGAACCTGGGAGGCGGAGGTTGCGGTGAGCCGAGATCGCGCCATTGCACTCCAGCCTGGGCAACAAGAGCGAAACTCCGTCTCAAATAATAATAATAATAATAATAATAACAATCAAAATTAAAATGCCCCTTATTCGTTATAGTAGCTCAGTAATGTAGATGGTATTTGTATACCCTTGTCTCCCAAGAGGGAGCAAGGTTTAAAAACATTAACTGATTTGCGCAAGGCCACAAAGATGGGGCCTTGGGCAATGGGGATATTGGAATTTTAGCCATTCTGTGCTTTTTCACAATCTTTGCCTTCAGTTACACCACAGTGTTTCTTTAAGAGAGCTTCCAGGCGCTGTTCTTAAGTCGCAGTCACGCTATAGAGGACATAGGCATGGGCTGTGTGATAGGTACTGCAAATGGGAGCGGTTGGGGTCAGGTGGTATTTGAACTGAGTTTAATGAAAAATATGTGGGAGATTGGATAGGCAGAAAAGAAAATGGTCCCTTTTTGTCTTGGAAGCCTGGGATGGTTTGTGATCCTTCATCATCCGTGCCCAACACAGTACTTGATAGAATTCTCCTCTCATACGTTTTGATTGAGGGAATGAATTTCATCATAGGGAGTTTTTGTAAGTACAAAAATTCAATACTTATTGGGTAGCTACAAACCTAAAGCACTGTGCTAGGCATATTACTTGGAATCTTGCATTTAATTCCGTGGACTCTCAGGCTTGTTTGGAGGTAGGCACATGCTCACATATTTGACATGGTTAATAACAATAAGTGTTGAGAGTAAAGTTACTATTGTGAGAAGAGAGGAGAGAAATTATGAATGAAGGAACTTGAGAAGTTCATGCAGTGGAGGTGGGATTTAAGCAGGACCTGGAAGAATAGGTAGGAGATAAGTTGAGGAAGACTCAGGTTTGGGATGTCAGGTTTGGGTTTCAATCGGATCTTGAAAGCATTGGAATTTCTTTAAAGATAAAGATGTGAGAAGAATGTTTAGGAGTATTGGTATGAAGGGAAGAAAATGAAAGTTTTATTCTCTGTTCAATAAATTACCTGTGTGCTCTAGAGAAGCATAAATCTTTGTCAGATAGGTAAATTGAAGTGCAGGGTTTTGTCAGAAAGGGTAGGAATAGGCCAGACAGTAACTCTTACAGGGTGATCTCTGATTGCCCTATCAGCTTTACTGCAGCCCGCAAGGAGCGTGATGACGCAGTAGTCTGTCATCACCAAATAATGATTTGCCCTGTAGTGTAAAGTTTGATATATTCAGGGACTGACATTTATGGAACTTGCTAAAGAACTCAGCAGACCAATAGTAGTCATGAGACTGTTAGGAGATGACACAACCCATGCCTAAACCGATACAACCAGTATTGTCTGGTGAAAAAAAATAAGGGAAGCAAAAGTGGACATCAAAGACATTAAGCAATGTGGTGGATTGATGTATAGCCAGGTGATTTAAAACAAGTATCTTTTAAAGCAAGTATCTTTATCTTCCAGTACGGAAGGAAAATGTATAGCTAAATTGTTTGACTTGATGACGGTGCCTACTAGTACAGACTATAATGTTGCCACATTTCCTTGTTCTAGCAATTTCTGTGTTTAAATTGCTGATGTGATTCAGAAGTATCCTGTGTCATAGTTGCTAAAAGAAAAATGATTGCTAATTAAGAGGAAGAAGTAAGCTAAACCAAGTATTGACTGAGAACTGAAAGGTACCTTAAGGAGCATTTTCAGTGAAAAGGCTTACAGAATTTTGTGTCTTAACTGTAAAATAAGTTTTTGTTTGTTTGCTTTTTAAAGGAATAAGGAATAATATTCCTGAAATAAGAGACCTTCAATTAGTCCATTCTTGGTTTTGATTCGTTCATGCATTCATTTACAGGTGACAGTCGGGGTCTGTTAAGTACCAGATACTCTTCCAGACATGGGAATGCAGCAGTGTACTCATGGAACTTAGATCTCAGTGGGAGTCTGACAAATAATATGCGTGGGTAAATATGTGGTAATGTAAGTGTAATGAGGAAAAATAAAGCAGGGAAGGGAAGATAGGAATGTTGAAAGTCAGTGGTGTAGGAAGGGGTACAGTTTTACATAGGGAGGCCAAGGAAAGGCTCAGTAACTTTGAGTATAGACTTGAAAATATAGGCCCTGTGGATATGTAAGAATTACTCAGAGGGAGTATAGACATATAAGTTTTATTTAGTGTTTCTTTTTCAGTGTTTCTTTTTTTGTTGTTTTTTTGAGATGAAGTCTTGCTCTGTCGCCCAGGCTGGAGTGCAGTGGTGCAATCTAGGCTAACTGCAACCTCTGTCTCCCAGATTCAAGCAGCTCTCCTGTCTCAGCCACCCTGAGTAGCTGGGACTACAGGTGCGCACCACCACACCCTGCTAATTTTTGTATTTTTAGTAGAGACAGGGTTTTGCCATATTGGCCAGGCTGGTCTCGGATTCCTGACCTCAGGTGATCTGCCCGCCTCAGCCTCCCAAAGTGCTGGGATTACAGGCGTGAGTCACCGCACCCGGCCATATTCAGTGTTTCTGAATACGCGTCTATTTAAGTTTCTTTCTAGATGGATATGTAACATGTAAAAAATCCTGTTGACATAAATGCCACCGGGATACAAGAAGTCCAAGAAATGGTGTCTCTTAAGGAGTTTCCACTCAAGTAATGATGTCCATTAAAAATTAACACAAGCTAGTATAGAAATGCTAAGTGAATGGCAGAGACTTTATTTAAGGAGCAAAAAATGGAAAATTTCCCAGGTTACCCCCATATTTGTCTGGTAAGGAAGGGAGCAATATCTGAGCTGGACCTACTCAAAAAGATAGAATTGGGATTGGCGTGAACAGTGTACTCTGTGTGTGTGAATGGGCAGCATTCCCATTAGACTAGCTTCCGTAATAGCATTGAGTAGAGTGTTGGGAGCAGTGAATATAGTAGGTTGATTTATGTAATGAACAGTTGGGAAATGAGGTAGGGTGAAGGCTTGGACAGTTACTCTGGTTATCTGTTGCTTTGTAGAAATCTACCCAAAGCATAGTGTTTTAAAACAACAATTTATGTATTGACTTAGTTCAGTTGGGCAGTTTTTCCTTTGGGTCACTCATAAGCTTTCATTCAAATAGAGTCTGGGACCTAAAGGTTTCTCCTTATGTCTGGTGCCTGGTTTTCGATGGCTGAAATAGATGGGGCAGGTTTGTCATCTGGCTTCACGTGGTCTGGAGGTTGTGGCTAGCTTGGGCTTTCTCTTTTAATAGTGGCTTCAGGGTAACCAATTAGCTAACTTCCCGCAGAACGAATGTTTCCAGAGACTTAGCCGAAGGCTGAAGCTGAGAGATGCCTTAGGACCTAACCTAGGAAATCATGCAGTGTTACTTTTTCTATGTTCTCTCGGTCAGGGAAGTCTCACGTCTGTTCTGCATCAAGAAAGTGGAGAAATGGACTTCACCTCTCAATGAGAAAATGGCTTGTGTAGAAAGGTTGGGTGAGAATTTGAAGGGGGATTGATGGGCAGCCACTTTGAAGACAAGCTTACCACCTTACATTTTCTCCTGTCCTAAACCCCTTTGCCCTCAAATTTGTATTTAAATTCGTTCTAATTATGGTTGGATCTAGATAATAATATTTAATCCTTAGACTAAAAGATCTATTATATTGACCTTGATTTGACTTTGCCTGCAAACTGATCTTTCTGTTTTTCATTTACCTGCAATATTTCTTAATTATAATAGAGTCTGCAGGTGTAATTCTTTCATCTTTCAGAAATTCCAGTTGTTCTCTCAGGACAGTGATCAGGAATTTTTTGAGCTCAGAATTCTAACAAGGTTTTGCTGTTCTGTCTATATGATTATAATTTAAGAAATGACCGTAACTGGGATGGTAGAAGAACCAGGGGTTGGGGTAAATGGATTTTGTTGTTCTAGCCTTAGCAGTGTTGTTTGCCTGTGTCTCACATGCACGTACACTTGGCTCCAAGTTATCTGGATATGTATTGTTATCTTAAGTGACGGAACTTGTTCTTATTTCCTGGCTTTATTGTGCCTTGCTGGGAACCTTGCTGTTGGTCAGTATTTTTCAAAAGTTGTCTGTGGACCATCTGTGAATTAGTCATTGGGAATGCTTATAAAAAATACAGGTTCAACACATTTAGTAATCAGACTTAATGAGGGAACTGGGACCTGGGCGTCTCTGTTTTTAATCAAGCTACCTATATGATACTTCTGCACACTGAAGTTTAACCCTAAGGCAGATCAAAGGATACTCTGCTACTTGCCTTACATTAGATTACTTGTATTTCATGTTTCTTTTCATGATTGAGGATAATTTGGGATAGGCCTTAGGATTATTTGCTGTAAATTGGAATGAACCAGAATAAGGCATTGCCTTCTGTGTGAGAATTCAACAGTAAGACAACAGATTTTTTTTTGTGCTGCTCTTTCTAGTGTTATTTCCTTAGTTTATTTAAATCAAAGCTGGGTTTCTTTTGAATTGGTTTTTGGATACAAGTTTCTCACAGTAACATTTTAAAAGTCTGCCCAGTGTATCCCACCTTTTCAGCCTATTTCTCAGTGCTTTGCATACCTTTGCATACCTTCCTGGAACTCCCTCTTCTCTTTTTTTTCTGGCAAATGGCTATATGCCTACCAAGAGGCTATTGTCGATCTTTTCTGAGTCAATCCTAAATATCACCTTGTATACTTTTGCCTTTCTTGAGTATTCACTCCCTTCTCTATCTTACTGTATCTCTGAATCTCCTCAGAACTTCAAATATCTCTGAAGGTACTTCTGTTCTCTGCTTTGTGTAGTCATATTTATATGTATATGTACATAAACTTTCTTACTGGTTTATAAATTCCACAGATACTATCCGTCCTTCTCATTTTTGCTTTTCTTACAGAGTGTATCTTGGTGTTATGCATGTAATGAATAGTTAATATGTGTTCTTTGAATTCAAAGAAAGGCTGCATTTCCTGTAGATAAGAATAATGAACTGAGCTGCACTTTGTGTTTCCCAACGTAATACCCAGAAGCCTTAAAGTAATGGAGGAAAATGAACACAGTTTACCCTAGTTTACTTAGTTGGCACAGTGACACAGATACTATTGAGAAGTATGATTTTCTTAAATTTATTCTCCTTATGTTGAAATACAGAGGTGCTGGAAATGTTGAAAGTCTAAATATTGTGATTACATTTGACATACTGAATAGTACAACCTAGTGTTTATCTTCCCTCATGTGGAAACTCATGTAAGGGAGCAGTCTATTCTTAATCTCGACCTTTGTGTAGTTCATGTCTTGTACAGAATTTCACGTTTATCTTAATGTCCTGAAATGACCTCTTCACCTTTTTCTGGCAAAGGGCTAGCTACCTGTCAAAAGACTCTTGATTCTTTTTTTTTTTTTTTTTTTTGAGATGGAGTCAGGCTCTGTTGCCCAGGCTGGAGTACAGTGGCGCAGTCTCGGCTCACTGCGACCTCTGCCTCCAGGGTTCAAGCTGTTCTCCTGCCTCGGCCTCCTGAGTATCTGGGATTACAGGCATACGCTACCATGCCCGCCTAATTTTTCGTATTTTTAGTAGAGATGGGGTTTCACCATGTTGGCCAGGCTGGTCTTGAACTCCTGACCTCAAGATGCACCTTCCTCAGCCTCCCAAAGTGCTGGGATTACAGGTGTGAGCCATCGTGCCCAGCTTGTTGATTCTTATAAGTCCATCCGAACTATCATCTCTGAAGTAGCCTCTCTTGACTATTCCATCCCCAGTCTTATTCTGTCTTTGAAAAATTCTATCCCGCTTTTGTTAACTTCTTAAATGACTTTATTCTGTATGTACCCTTTTGTTTAACTATAGTACTGGATCTGTGTATTAAAGTAAACCTTGGCTGAGTGTGGTGGCTCATGCCTTTAATCCCAGCACTTCAGGAGGCTGACATGGGAGGATTGCTTGAGCCCAGGAGTTTAAGACCAGCCTGGAGAATATAGTCAGACCCCATCTCTGAAAAATAAAAATAAAAAATTAGCTAGACATGGTGTATGCCTGTAGTCCCAACTCCTCAGGAGGCTGAGATGGGAGGATCACTTGAGTCCTGGAGGTTGGGGCTGCAGTGAACCATGGTTGAAGCACTGTACTCTAGCTGGGGTGAAAAAGTGAGACCCTGCCTCAATCAATCAATCAATTAATCAATCAAACCTATATCTTAGTAGTAATAGTTATCCTTTGTTGAACTTTTACTCTGTACTGGATACTATAGAAAAGTGCCTTAAGTTGTTAGCAGTTTTACAGATAAAGAAACTGAGAATTTAAAAGCCAGGTTCCAAATCTAGTAAGGAGCAGATCTAGAATTTGAACCAAATTTTTATTCTGGAGCTTTTGTGCTTAACCATTACATTAGTTTGATTTCTACTGGTAAGAGAGTGTGACCACAATGGTCACTTTTAGTACTATTTCTGATTGTTTTGGGTCATCTTAAAGCCTTGGTAAACAGGCACTTATCTATAGGTCATAGAAATTATTTGTAGGCCGGGCACGGTGGCTCAAGCCTGTAATCCCAGCACTTTGGGAGGCCGAGACGGGCGGATCACAAGGTCAGGAGATCGAGACCATCCTGGCTAACATGGTGAAACCCCGTCTCTACTAAAAATACAAAAAATTAGCCGGGCGAGGTGGCGGGCTCCTGTAGTCCCAGCTACTCGGGAGGCTGAGGCAGGAGAATGGCGGGAACCCGGGAGGCGGAGCTTGTAGTGAGCCGAGATCGCGCCACTGAACTCCAGCCTGGGCGACAGAGCAAGACTCCGTCTCAAAAAAAAAAAAAAAAGAAAAAAAAAAGAAATTATTTGTAAAAGATAGTTAAAGACTAATAGAAATTTCTTCATCCCACCAGTATACATGTTCATCCTTTGAGTTATAGGACGCATTTTTTAAAAAACCAACTAAAAATTTCATGTTATGGTGCTCCAGCTTTGTGTTGAGTTGTTACTTTTTCAGGTGAGCAGATTCTGTAAATATATTCTCATTTTAAAAATGTGCAACCAGATGCCGAAAAAACCCACATGGCCTGTTCATTTTGCATATCTTTTGTGCTGACAAGCTAGGACTTAAATCCAGCCCTCATTTTGTTATACTTTGTCACCATTACACATACCTGTTCTCTTACTACAGCATTGCAGTGTAATTTTCCACAGTATAATTGTTGTTCTGTGAGGTGTCCTGAAGGGCTGTCTCCTGAAATAAAATAGCTTAATGGCCTATATATTTTGTTATGATTTATTTTCTCTTGACTACTACAGTCATGTAAAATATTAATGGTAGATTTTTTTCACTTTAAATTATTGCTCCATAAATATATGTTTTCTTCTCTGAAGATTGCTCTCTAGTCATTTTATAATTGGGTTGTTAGAGGTAACTTAGGGGTCTAGTTCAAAAAGAAAAAGAGGTAGGCCAATTTTTTAGAACTGGCATTTATTTATAACCAGTGAAGTGCTTAATAATGAGGAGAGATTGTTTCAGTGCTTATCTCATTTTTTCCCTTGTTTATTCTTGTAAGTACTTGCTATTATTTCTTAAAAAGTCTGTTTCTGTAGAAGGGAATGAATAATCACAGTAAAAATTCTAGTTTCAGATTTAAAAGAAACAGTAGATGTATTTTAAAAGCCTCGTTTTTATAGACTTGATTATACATTTCACATACCTTTTAAAATAATCAGTATTTGAGGAATGCAGGTAAGATTTGCTGATGGAATACTTGTCTAATTGAACTCCTTGTTACTTGGTTCCCTTAATTTAAAAAAAGTATGCATGTCATGACTTTATTATTCAGTTAATGTGTAAGACTGAATACACTATGTAACCTAATAGGTAGATTAGGCAAATTTAGTTCTACTCTGCTGTCTTCTAATCCATATGTCTGGCTTCTCCTCCTCTGTTGTACTTCCAAATGTTGTGGTGTCCTAGAGTATGGATGCCCTTGTTTTTCTGTTATTCACTTTGTTGCAAATACTCAACTCTGCTAGTGTAGCTAAAAAGTGGCCATAAGCAATTGTGGCTGTTTTCCATAGCAGTAGTTTTGACCTCTGTCCTGCAGATGATCTTCCCAAAACCATGGCTTTAAATGTCATATGTGTGCTGACACGCAGGTTTGGGCTGGAAATACAGTACTGATATCTCCCATAATTCCAGACTTCTGTATCTAACTCCTTGCCTAACATTTACTTTTATTAGGTCAGCCCTATGCCTTATATGTCTAAAACAGTACTTTTGAGACCTAATCCTTGTTTTAGTCTCCATCGCAGCCACCCAAGTTTAAATTACCATTGTTCTTTCACCTGGATTACTGTAGTCGCCTCCTAACTGATCTTTAGTTTTCTATCCTGGTCCCTGTATAATCCATTCTTCACCTACCAGCGAGGTGATCTTTTTTTGATGGCATCATTCGGACTGAATAAAACCCTCCAACAACTTCTCGTTGTAGTTGGAATGCTTTCGAAGTTCATTACCAAGGCCCACAGGCCCCTTCATGTTATGGCCACAGCTGACATCTCTGGTCTCCATATGATACTCTTCTTTCCTCCAATGTGGTGAGAAACCTGACTGCTGAGAGACTATGCAATACAGTGATTGCTATAATAGCAATCACCTAGAAGTATTGATTTTTGTATTTTAAGAACTGAAAAAAAACAAAAAACTTTTTGTTTCATACAATTGTTAAAATAATCATGAGACTAGCACCAAGGAAGGATACATATTATGCAAGTAAAAAAAGCAGTATACAAAATTGCATAACACCTACACTAGGATTACATATGCATGTGGACAAAGACTAGAAAATATTGAGAAATAGAAATAGTTGTGTTACAATGGTAAGGTTAAGACATTCCAGCAGTTATGGGGAAGGTTAGGAAATATTCCCTTATTGTCTAAACATTGAACATCTTATTTTTTAAGGCTAGAATTTAAAACAAATGTTTCTTAGAATATAAAATGAAGTCTTCATTTGGCCCTCGAAATGCATACCTGCTGTTTATTAAGAAATAAAAGTATGATAGTCTTTCTGAGGTGTAAGTTTGCTAGAATAATTTTCTTCTTTCATGGAAGTTGAAGATTTTGCGGTTTTTCTTTTATGTTTTTCAACTTTTATTGTAGATTCAAGGGATATGTATGCAGGTTCCTTACCTTGGAAATTGAAGATTTTCTCGTGCGTGTTTTGTCATAAATGACTATTTGATATATCTTTTCTTTCTTGTTTTTTAGAGACAGGGTCTTACTTTTTTGCCCAGGCTGGAGTGCAGTGGTGCGATCATAGTTAACTGCAGCCTTGAACTCCTGGCCTCAAACGATCCTCCTGCCTGAGCCTCCCAAGTAGGTAGTACTACAGGCACAAGCCACCATGCCTGGCTAATCTTTTTTTTATAAAGACAGCGTCTTGCTACATTTCTCAGGCTGGTCTCAAATTCCTGACCTCAAGTGATCCTCCCATCTCAGCCTCCCAAAGTGTTTGGAATTACAGGCATGAGCCACCATGCCCAGCCCATTTAACTTTTTTCTTATATTTCATGCAGTTTACATTTGGGAAATTGAGAGTACATGAAATATAATTTTAAAACAACAAAACGTAAAGTAAAATTCTTTAAGTCGTTATTGCAAAAACTTATTTTAGATTCCCAAGTCACTCCTAAAGAATTCAAGTATCTGTTTGCCCCATGAAACCTCCTTAAAAGGCTTTTAAAAAAGAGCTCTAGAGTGAGGAGAATCACTTGAACCCGGGAGGTGGAGGTTACAGTGAGCCGAGATTGCACCATTGCACTCCAGTCTGGGTGAGAGAGAGAGACTCCATCTCAAGAAAATAAGCTCTAGTCCTAGTTTTTTTGAAAAATACTGCTCATTTATTAAAAGATAGGTTGTATTTATTTTATAAAATTCAACTTTTTTGGAAGGGAGTTCAAAATTTAATTGTACGGTGGAGTTTAGTATTGTTCCTTTATCAGAGTTAGAAATAGTAACTGAACTGAATAATTAGAGGGATATCTGGATTTCAGGCCAAATTTGTAGATGCTTGCCAAAGACAATTGCTTGACCTTTCTGGGTTTATTTCGTCACCTGTAAAAGGATGTGATAAAGTGATTCTTGAGGCGCAATACTATATAATTCTGTAAAATACTGTTTTCTTAAAAATTTGAGTATTTTCAAGTGTTTTCCCTTAATCAGTTATTTCTGAATGAGTATGACCTTAGCTTCCTTTTACATAAAATAGCTTTCATAGTAATTTATTATTTTGGCTTTAGTTTTGATTCTAGAAGGGAAACAGGATGAATTAGATGAATTATAATATGAGAAAAAGAATCTGTACATATACTATGATATTACTAGGGGAATTGCCTGTTTTAGTCAAAGCCAACCTTATATCTTGTATTTCTTGTGTATCATGTGAAGAGAGAGTGTGTGTGTGTGTGTGTGTGTGTGTGTGTGTGTGTGTAGACATTGAATCCTGAAGAAAATTGTAAGCTGATAATATTGCTTGTGATTACGTATAATCAGATTTCTGGGTGGGGGTCAAGTTATGAGTTATTGGGAATTATCTTGCCCATAGGGTCTTATCTACACTCATAACAACTCTCAGAAACCATACCTTTAAATTTCATTTCTGCATCCACTATCAGCCAAGACAAAGATTCTGTTCCAATAACTGTATGAAAGTCTTTATAAGAGACGTTTTGTAAAGGAGATGGTCTCGATCTCCTGACCTCGTGATCTGCCCGCCTTAGCCTCCCAAAGTGAATATTCTTTCCTTTTAATGGAACTTCTGCCTATGTGCAATAAGGAAGTGTCTGCTTTTTTTGTGGCATGTTCCTGGAAACCTAAGAAAAATTCCATTCAGTGACATGTTCCTTTATGTTTCATTGTTGTTAAGCGGCACTTTGTACATTGGTAATTCAGCTGATTAAATAAACATTGAACTGCTATATGGAAAATATGGGAAAAGAGTTGAGTAAGATACACATTCACAAATAAGACTACAGTTTAGTCAAGGGGAGGGTGGAGAGATTTAAGCTATAATAAAAAACAATATTAGTTTATTAACAATTTTAAATGAGTGTACATGGAGGGGTTGAGAGTGAGGGTAAGTCAGAGGAGGAATGGGGCACATCTGGCTGGGGAATTGGGAAAGGCCTCTTGAAGGTAAGTGACATTTCAGCTGGCCTATGAAGAATTAGGAGAATTTAATAGGCCTGGGCTTGGGGAAGTGGCATAAAGGATGGAGGTTGGAGTCACTCCGTGTGTTTTTGAGGAACATAGGCAATTCTAATTTGTGGAGATAAAGTATTGTTGAGAAATGGAAAACTTCATTTGATTTGTGTTCAACAAGCCTGGAAACATAGGCTGGAATGTTAATGTTGGACTGAGCAGTTTGTTCTTAATACACTAGGCATTTTAGGAACCATTTAAGATACCGAAGTTGGAATGTGCCAGGATTGAATAAATCTGGTGTTGAAGCTAGCAGTACTTAATAGAAGGGGGCAGGAACACCCACAGAAGTTGCTTATAATATTATAAAGAAGTAGGGTGGGCTGGTTGCTCATGCCTGTAATCCCAACACTTTTTGAGGCCCGAGGAGAAAGGATCACTTGAGGGCCAGGAGTTAGAGACCAGCCTGGTCAACAAAGCAAAACCCTGTCTCTACAAAAATAAAAAACGTAGCTGGGCACAGTGGTATGCACCTGTAGTCCCAGCTACTCAGAAGGCTCAGGCAGGGGAATCACTTGAGCCTAGAGGCGGCTGCAGTCAGCTGTGATAGTCCCACTTGCACTCCAGCCTGGATGACAGGGTGAGACGCTGTTTCTTAAAAATGTGTATGTATATATATAATAAAGAACAGCACAATGGCTGGGAACTGTGTGGGCAATGGACAGAAAGGAATATGGATATAGGAAACATTGCTGTAAAAGAGTATATGGGCTTAGCATAATTAGTAGGGCTTTCAGGAGTGATAATGGGAGAGTAGAGAGGATGCCTGGGTGACTGGGCAGATACTCATGCCTTTTTTAGAAATAGAGCATCAAGAAGGAGGGCTTTTTTTTTTTTTAATTATAAACCACTTTATAGCAGTTATGATTTTAAATCACCTGCTGTCCTACTACCCCTATACATTTACTGTTCTCATTTTGGCTGTCCTCTTCCAGTCTTGTTCTTAAGTGCATGTAAGTTATACACTTAAAGTCCTGCTCCTTTTAATTTATTTTCTAACCTTGATGTCATATAAGTGTTCTGAGAGCTAGCTTTATTAGATAAGCCACCAAGGTTTGGCTTTGTTCACTCTCGGGTGCCTACAGAACTTCAAGGTAGAATTAGATGTTCGAATGAACTAGAAATGTTAGGAACCAAATGATCTTGTTTCTACTTAAAATTTTAAAGTTTTGTTCATCGTGGATACTTTGGCATTTTAATTTTTAAAGATACTGCATTGTTATTCGTTGTCTTAATTACTGAGCTTTTTTCGGCACCCCCTTAAATTTTTGCACCCCAAATTTTACCTCACCTATTTTTGTCTGGGCTTTTTTTGTTTTCAAGTCTTGTGAGTAACTAGAATC
>NW_012114488.1:23356374-23382916 GCF_000951035.1 Colobus angolensis palliatus
CCTTAAATTTTTGCACCCCAAATTTTACCTCACCTATTTTTGTCTGGGCTTTTTTTGTTTTCAAGTCTTGTGAGTAACTAGAATCAGAAAAGAAGGAGCACATGGACAGAAAGAGAGGGCTGAGACGGGAACCCTGAGGAATAATCTTTATTTAGGGTGAAAAGAAGAAGAGGATTCAGTGGAAAGTGAGAGTGAGCCATTCAAGGAGCCAGGTTACGTGTTGAATCAGGAAGAGAACATTGAGACAAGGTGGGATAAAGATAGAATTTTGAGAAGGAAGCATGGTGGTCATTAATGGTAATGCTTCAGAAAAACTGAGGAGGGAAGAATAAAGATTGAGGAGAGGTAGTGAATATTCTGGTGATAAGATTGTCATCCATTGCTTTGAAGAGGGCAAGAGTTCCTGAGAAGATTTACCATTTTAATCTGGAGGCTAAGGTAAATATGAACAAATTGGTGAGAACTGAAGGCTAGGTTTTTAAAAAGAAAATCAACGGAAGGGATTGGTGTGATGTGAATAGACAAAGCAAGCTTTCCTGGTATTACCCAACACTATTAAAATGAACAAATGTTAGTTTTTATGGGAAAGGGAGTCATTTACCATTTTATTTTTAATAAACTTATATGTCCTGGCTGGAGTGTTATGGAGATTTTTACATTTGTTTGTTTTATTTGTTTTAGAGAAAGAGTCTCTGTGTTGCTCAAGTTGGAGTGCAGTGGCATGATCATAGCTCACTGCAGCCTTGAACTCCTGGGCTTAAGCAATCCTCCCACCTAGGCATCCTGAATAGTTGGGGCTAAGGGCGTGTGCCTCCACATCCAGCTAATTTGAAAACTTTTTTTTTGTAGAGACAAGGTCTTGCTATGTTGCCCAGGTTAGCCTCTAATTCCTGGCCTCAAGTGTTCCTCCTGCCTTGGCCTCCCAAAGTGCTGGGATTGCAGGTGAGAGCCACTGGCACCCAGGCCATTGTTAAATTAAGAAATTTTTGAAATTCATATGACTTCCACAATTTATACGTACAATACAGACCAAAGTGTGGTCTAACTTGTGTAGATAGTTGGAAATCTTGTAAAATTTATAAGCCGGCATCATGTATTTTATATGCTGTTTTGGAATATGTCCTTTTTCTATCATGTGAATTTTATGATTGATTTGGTGATTATGATTATATCCTACACTTCTGCATTACTCCACAAGTATTACTGTTCTAAAGATTGCCATTCAAATAGCTCCTGATATTAATCACCTTCCTTTAAAATTTTGCTAATATTTAGTGATTTTTTTTTCTTTTTTGCTTAATCTTGTTCTGGATGTGGCTGTTTCAAAATGTTCACTTTTATATTTCCACACTTAGAGTCTTAGGATTTTAGACTTTCATAATAATTGTGGGCATTCATATGTAGTGCCATCTTAGCCTTCTACTTTTCTCTATATATACCTACTTATATTTGAAATCTTACTAATCGTGATTCTTGTGTATTTGGCTCTCCCACATTAAGGAGGATGATTCCCAAGTGTATATCTGTGTCTCAGTTTCTGAGCTCCCATATTCTTTCAGCAGACATTTATTTATTGTTTGCTCTGTGCCAGACACTGTGGTTGGCCCTGGTGAGCAAAACAGATAAGATCCCTACTCACATTGGTGCTTATATGACCTCTCTTGAACTCCTTCTGTATCATCCCTCTTAATCACTTTTATAGTAATCCCCACCTAAATTTTCTATCATCAGCTAAAACCGAACTTATCCTTTCCTTCCAACCATTTCTCTTTGTTGAATTTTCAACTTTTAAAAATGTTATTGGCCAGGTGCGGTGGCTCACGCCTGTAATCCCAGCACTTTGGGAGGCCGAGGCGGGCAGATCATGAGGTGCAGAGTTCAAGACCATCGTGGCTAACACGGTGAAATCCCATCTCTCCTAAAAAAATAAAAAAATTAGCTGAGCATGGTGGCGCATGCCTGTAGTCCCAGTTCCTCAGGAGGCTGAGGCAGAAGAATTGCACGAACCCAGGAGGTGGAGGTTGCAGTGAGCCGAGATTGCGCCACTGCACTCCAGTCTGGGTGACAGAGTGAGACTCTGTCTCAAAAAAAAAAAAAAGTTATCATTTTCTGCTACCTAGGATAAAAGCCATGGAATTTTCTACATTCACTTCTAAGTCAGTCATGTACCATATTCTCTCAATTCTTCCTTTGTGGTGAATCCTTTTTCCCCTCATCTGCTCAACAAATTATGTATGGACTAATACAGTAGTCTGCTGCTTGCCCTTCTATATGTGGTTGCCAGATTAATTCTTGTAAAGATATAAATTTTTATGTATTCCCATATTGCTCAGAAATTGTTGCTTATCCATTTGATAGGCAGAATGAGATAAAAACTAGGACTGTCCTCTTACCAGTTTTTTCATATCCTTTGCATCAGCAGCATTGGTCTGTTTTTTTAACATTCCAAACTCATGCTTTTTCTTAAGCATTTTTTCCCACCTGGTATCTTCTGTAGTTTCTTCTGTTTAACCTTCTGAGTTCATCTCAGCTCGTCTTATTTTATAAAGCCTTCCTCACCAAAGGAGACTGCTTTTGTAACTACTGTTACACATACACTTCTGACTTGGCATTTGTATACAGTATATCCAGCAGGTTCTGTGCCATATAAATATACACACACACACACACACACACATATACACACACACACATATATATATATATAAAAGCTGGAAATTCTACAAAGAGAACTGGTTTGAAGGAAAAGATTTAAGCAGCTTTATATATATATATATGTGTGTGTGTGTGTGTATATTAACCTGTGTTCTCCCTCCCAGTTATTTTGTTGAACTACTTTAAAGTCAGGCCTGACTAAGAGTACAGAGTAGGAACATTTGATAAAGATTAAAAAGGCAATGGCCACTAGAAAGCTGCCTCTGCAAATTGTCAACGACTTGTTCCTTTATGTCACACAGTTCCTTTGTCTTTCTCAATAACGTGACAGTAGTTAACAGTGTTAACTTTTCCCTGCATAGAGGACTATATATTTTATGTATTTTATTTCTGTGCTTTGTTTTAATTTACTAAATTTACTTTTTCTGTTCTCTACTTTTTACGTAATCCATATTACTTCTTATGATTTAAAAAACTAATCAAATTGAAGCAATATTATTTAATACAAGTAGTAAATCTGCAGAAAAGGTACATTAGACTGTGAGTGAGGAACACAATAGGCTCTAGACCACTGCTGCAATTTATAATTTCTTGGAGAAGAACCTTAAAGAGTTCTTAAAGGCCTCAGTTTCTGAATCCACAAAGATTTTAAGTAAGTGATCTCTTAAAAGTCCTTTCTAAGTCTAAATTTCTGTCATATTCACATGCCACTACTTAAGTAGTTACCTCTGTTCTTTTTTTTCCTGGAAGGCAGACTCTTGTGTTAACAAAGTTTTGTTGTCATGTTTTCCTTTTAGATCCTAGTTTAGGACTAGTCATTACAGCTTTGCTTGACATTTGTTCAGTACTGGATCTAGTGTTGTTTTCACAGCAAGCATTCACTTGAAGAGGAAAAATTAACCTAGTTGCGTTTTACTTGCCTTTTTCTTTTTTAAAGGTATTTTCAAAAGAAATAATTCCAGATTGATGGATGAAATTTTAAAACAACAGCAAGAACTTCTGGGCCTAGATTGTTCAAAATACTCACCAGAATTTGCAAATAGTAATGACAAAGATGATCAAGGTAAGCATGAGTGTATAATTGAACATGTAGCATAGGAAGATGTGTGTTTCATGTTTCATGGCAATTTCTGTTACTCTGTCATTTATTCATTCACGTTGCTCTCTTAGTCTTTATTGTCAACATCTTTAATCATCAGATTTAGACTTTCCTATCTCAGTCTTGGTAAAAAGTGAACACATGGTGAGGATTTTATTTAACCAGGCAAATTTTTTAACTGGTTCCACAGAAAATCCATAAAATGGACACATTTGTAGGGATATTGAAATGAATATATAAATAGAGGTACAACTGGTTGTTCTATGGCATGAGGGAAGAAATTGAATCTTTGCTGGACAAGGAAGAATTTGCGTGTCTGTAGATAAGAATTTTGCAGTGTTATCTGAGAATCCTATCAGTTGTAAGGTAGCTCCTATAGAAGTAGAATTGATAAAAGGTGTGTATGCTATAGGCAATGCATATTCCACTGTAACAGTTTTTTCTTAGTCTTTATTTTTTCTTTTATTCTGTGTTACTGCTAACTGTATTGCAACTATAGAGGAAATTTTAGATGCATGAAAATTTGTTAGCTAGCCTGTAAAGCTTCTGTTTTCTAGAGGATGTAGTCACAATACATAGTCATTCTGAACACTTTGAAAAGAAGGCAGTGTATAAATTTATACATGGATATGATTTCGGGTGCATAGATCCTTTCAGAGGAGAATAGCTAAGTATGTTTTGATACTGAAATTGAAGGGCTTAAACAATTCTTGTTTACTGTAAGAACTGTATGTTTATTTTGGTCTAAACCTTATATTTCTTAAAACTGATTTTGAAATAGACCTGTAAGAGAGTGTTTTTAAAATACATTGTTTGTTTTTTCCTCCAGTTTTAAATTGCCATTTGGCAGTGAAGGTGCTGTCCCCGGAAGATGGAAAAGCAGATATTGTGAGAGCTGCTCAGGACTTTTGCCAGTTAGTAGCACAGAAGCAAAAGAGACCCACAGATTTGGATGTAGATATGTTAGGCAGTTTACTTAGTAAGTTTTTTATATATATACATATATGTGTGTATGTATGCGGTGTGTGTGTTTAGTTTTGTCACACAAGGATACAGTATGAAAGGAAATATTTGTTTCTTTCACACTATAAAGCCTGATTCTTTTTGTTGCTATACCTGTTAAATTTCTGAAATTTAAAGACCTATGTGATAATGGTTTCGAGACAATGAGATTTGTAGCCACTCACTTGCATGAGGATTTAATGGTAAAGGAGACGAGCTTTGAGGATCTTTTTTGTAGTGATGACTGTTCTTGAAAATAGGACTTCTGCTTGTTAGCCTTCCTCTCCCTCTTCCCCTTTCTTTTTACTTTGAATTTTCCCTTAACTTTGAACTTAATCTTTTTATGAGGTGATCCCAGGAATATAACTTGTAATCTTACCGTTACCGTGATTCCTTTTTAATTATTCTTTCTATTATGCTATACCAAATATACAACTGTATTTGTCATGTTATACCAAATATAACTTTTTTTCTTCAGCTGTTGAAAAAAGCCTTTGGTTTGCTTATTCTCTCTAGAGAATTCCCTCTAGGACCTTTTTGCCTTACCATCATGGTCCTTCTTGCTTACTAGCATTAGCCTTGATCCTTTTGAAGAAAATCTCTTTAGTAAATTCATGTTCATTAATAGTTTCTATAGACATACAGTTTTAGACATTCATTCATTTTTTATTACTTAGAATATCCATTTACTTATTAATCATGCATTTTCAGGCTGGATGGGGTGGCTCACACTTGTAATCCCAGCACTTTGGGAGGCTGAGGCAGGTGCATCGCTTGAGCACAGGAGTTTGAGACCAACCTGGGCAACATAGCAAAACCCCATCTCTACAAAACATAAAAAATTAGCCAGGCATGGTGGCTCATGCCTGTGGTCCCAACTACTCAGGAGGCTGAAGCAGTAGTATAGTTTGAGTTCAAGAGGTAGAGGTTGCAGTGAGCCAAGATCGCATCAGTACACTCTAGCCTGGGTGACGGAATGAGACCCTGTCTCAGAAAAAGAAAAAAAAAATGCATTTTCTGTCTAACTTACTTATTTACTTAACTCTCCATTCTTTGTTTCTTCCACTTTGACATGTGTCCATCACAGAGCAAAGTCCATATCCCGCTTCTTGGTTTCGCTAACTTCCTACTTTTGTTGACTGCTCATTTCCTACCCTACTCTTTGTATTCTCTGTCATTGCCTAATTATATTCAGGCTCAGTGAGTAGTACACCATTATGGGAGCTCTCTGCTCAGATGTTACTGGGATGTTGACTGTTTCCTGCACCCTATGAGGTCCTAATAAGAGAGTAATTTCATAAGGACATTCTAAAAGTTGATGGAGATGCAAAGATGACCTTCAGGTAGTCCATGAGAAAGTGCTAATGTTTATTAAGCCCAGGTGTTGCCTGCAGGCATTGTAGGCTTAGGGTACATGGAAATGTACACAATTCTTAACTCATTAATTTGACAGAAGCAAGCATTCTGAATACCATCACCCCCAAAGTTCCTTTGTGACTGCTTTTAGTCCCCACTCCTGCCCCCTACACCAGCAACCACTGATCTGGCTTCTGACTATACTTTTGCTTTTTCTATAAATTTTATATAAAAGGAGTCATACAATATATAGTCTTTTATGTCTTGCTTTGTTTACTTACCGTAATATTTTTGAGGTTCATCTATGTAAAATGCATTAGTCATTCACTATTTTTTATTGGTGAGCAGTATTTTCTAGATATACTACATTTTGCTCATGCATTCATCGGTTAATGCGTATTTGGTTTGTTTCCAGTTTTTGAATAATGCTGTATGACCATTTGTGTACAAGTTTTTGTGTGGATGTTTGTGTGTTTTCAAGAATTCAGAAAGTCAGAATTCTATCAGATAAATTTAACAAAGAAAGTGAAATAATTAAAAAGAATCAAGCAGAAATTCTGGAGTTGAAAATGCTGTTGACATAGTGAAAATGCATCAGAGCCTCAACAGCAGAATTGATCAGGCAGAAGAAAGTTATAAGCTTGAAGATAAACTATTTACAAATACACAGAAGAGACAAAAGAGCGAAGCACACTTACCAAATCTAGGAAAAAGCCTCTTGAGGGCAAATCTGAGTTACTGACCTTAAAGAGGAGCTAGAGAGAGAGAGATGGGGTACAAAGTTTATTCAAACCTAGAGAACTTCCCAAACCTAGAGAAAAATATCAGCATTCAACTACAAAAAGATTATAGAACACCAAGCAGATTTACCGAAAGATGACTACTTCAAGGCATTTAATAATCAAATTCCCAAAGGTCAAGGATTAAAAAAAAAATGGATTCTAAAAGCAACAAGAGAAAAGACACAACATACGATAGAGGTTCAATATACCTGGCAGCAGACTTTTCAGTAGAGACCTTACAGACTGGGAGAGAGTGGCATAACATGTTTTAAAAAGTGCTGAAGGAAAGAAACTTTTACCCTAGAATAATAGTATGCCCAGTGAAAATATCCTTCAAACATGAAGAAGAAATAGACTTTCCCAGACAAACAAAAGCTGAGAGATTTTATCAGCACCACACCTGCCCTGCAAGAAATGCTGAGGGGAATTCTTCAATCAGAAAGGAAAAGATGTTAATGAGCAATAAATCATCTGAAGGTACAACTCTCATTGGTAATAGTAAGTACACAGAATATTACAGAACTGTAACTGTGGTACATAAAACTACTGTCAAGTAAAAAGACCCTGATGACCCAGTCAATAATAATAACTAAAACAACTTTTCAAGACATAGACAGTACAATAAGATACAAATAAAAACAACAGAAAGTTTTAAAATGGGGAGATGAATGTAAAGTGTACAGTTTTTATTAGTTTTCTTTTTGCTTATTTGTTTATACAAGCAGTGTTGTTATCAGCTTAAAATAATGGGTTATAAGAGAGTATTTGAAAGCCTCATGGTAATCTCCAATCAAAAAACTTAAAAGAGATACACAAAAAATAAAAAGCAAGAAATTAAGTCATACCACCAGAGAAAATCACCTTCCGTAAAAGGAGGACAGGAAGGAAGTAAAGAAGGAAGAGAAGACTGCAAAACAACCAGAAAACAAATAACAAAATGGCAGGAGTAAGTCCTTATCAATAATAATTGAATGTAAGTAGACTAAACTCTTCAAAAGACATACAGTGGGCGGATGGATAAAAAACAAGACCCAATGATCTGTTGCCTACCAGAAACATACTTCACCTATAAAGACATACAGACTGAAAATAAAGGGATGGAAAAAGATATTTTATGCCAATAGAAACCCAAAAAGCAGGAGTTATTATACTTATATCAGACAAGAGATATTTCAAGACAAAAACTCTAAGAAGAGACAAAGAAGTTCACTGTCTAGTGATAAAGGGGTCATTTTAGCAAGAGGATATAACATTTGTACATACATCTGCACCCAACATTGGAGAACCCAGATATATAAAGCCAATATTAATAGAGCTAAAGAGAGAGAGAGAGAGACCCCAATACAATAATAGCTGGAGACTTTAACACTGCACTTTCAACACTGGACAGATAAAGACAGAAAATCAACAAAGAAACATTGAACTTAATCTGCACTGTAGACCAAATGGATCTAATAGATATTTACAGAACATTTTATCCAATGGCTGCAGAATATACATTCTGCTTGTCAGCACATGAAACATTCGCAAGGAGAGACCATATATTAAGCCACAAAACAAGTCTAAAACATTCACAAAAATTGAAATAATATCAAGCATCTTCTCTGACCACAATGGAGTAAAACTAGAAATCAGTAACGAGAAATTTTGGAAACTATACAAACACATGGAAACTATATCAATACGCTCCTGGATTACCAGTGGGTCAATGAAGAAATTAAGAAGGAAATTGAAACATTTATTGAGACAAGTGATAATAAAAATACAGCATACCACAACGTATGGGATGCAGCAAAGCAGTACTAACAGGAAAGTTTAAAGATCAGAGCAGAAATGAATGAATTTGAAATGAAAAAGTATATACAAAAGATCAAAAAATTGGTGGTGTTTTAGAAAAGATAAAATTGAGAAATCTTTAGTTAGACCAAGGAAAAAAACCAGAATACCCAAATAAATAAAATCAGAGATGGAAAGGAGATATTGCAGAAATTCAAAGGATCGTTAGTGGCTGCTGTGAGCAACTGTATGCCAATAAATCCCCCTTGGAAAATCTAGAAGAAATAGATAAATTCCTAGACGCATACAACCCACCAAGATTGAACCATGAAGAAATCCAGATCTCAAAGAGACCAATAATAAGTGATGAGATTGAAGCTGAAGTAATAAAAAGTTTTAGAGCAATGGAAAGCTCAGGACTTGATGGCTTCATTGCTGGATTCTACCAAACATTTAAAGAAGAACTAATACCAATTCTACTCAAACTGTTCTGCACAATAGAAAGGAGGGAATGCTTTCAAATTCATTCTATGAAGCTAGTATTGCCATGTTACCCAAACCAGACAGAGACACATCAAAAAAAGAAAACTACAAGCCAGTATCACTGATAAGTGTTCATGAAGAAATCCTCCACAAAATAATGGCAAACCAAATTCAACAATATATTAAAAAGATCATGACCAGGTGAGATTTATATCCCAGGGATGCAAGGATGGTTGAACATACACAAGTCAATGAATATGATATATCAACAGTATGAAAGATAAAAATCACAATCATTTCAATTGATACTGAAGAAGCATTTGATAAAATTAAACACTTGCATGATAAAACCCATAAAAATCTGGCTATAGAAGGAACATACTACAACATAATAAAAGCCATATATGATGGACCCATAGCTACTATCTTTCTGAATGGGGAAAAACTGAAAGCCTTTCCTCCTAAATCTGGAACACAAGGATGCCCACTTTCACCACTGTTATTTAGCATAGTACTGGAGGTCCTAGCTAGAACAATCAGACCAGAAAAAGAAGGAAAAGGTATCCAAATTGGAAAGGAAGAAGTCCTTTGCAGATGATCTGATCTCAAATTTGGAAAAACCTAAAGATTCCACCAAACAACTATTAGAACAGATAAACACATTCAGTAAAGTTGCAGGATACAAAACCAATGTACAAAAATCAGGAACATTTCTAGATGTCAATAGTGAACAATCTGAAAAAGAAACCAAGAAAGTAATCCCATTTACAATAGGTACAAATAAAATTAAATATCTAGGAATTAACCAAAGAAGTGAAAGAGCTCTACAGTGAATACTGTGAAATGTTGATGAGAGAAATTAAGGACAACGGCCAAAAAATCTAAGCCTATTTTCCGTTCATGGATTGGAAGAAGAATCAGTATTGTTAAAATGTCCATACTCCCCAAAGCAATCTGCAATCAGTGCAACTTCTGTCAAAATATCAATGACATTCACAGAATTAGAAAAAACAATCCGAAAATTTATATGGAATCACAAAAAGACCCAGAATAGCCAAAGCTATTCTAAGCAAAAAGAACAAAACTGGAGGAATCACATTACCTGACTTCCAGTTATGCTACAGAGCCATACTTATAGTTACCAAAACAGCATGGCACTGGCATAGAAACGGACACAGACTAATGGCAGAGAATAGACAATCTAGAGACAAATGCATACATCTCCAGTGAACTCATTTTTTGACAAAGGTGCCCAGAACATAACTCTGGGGAAAACCGGTATCTTCAATAAATGGTGCAGGGAAAACTGGATATCCATATGCAAAAGAATGAAACTAGAACCCTATCTCTTGTCACATACAAAAATCAAATCAAAATGCATGAAAGACTTAAATCTAAGCTCTCAAACTAAGAAACTACTACAAGAAGACATTGGGGGAAGCTCTCTAGGACATTGGACTGGGCCAAAACCCTACAAGCACAGGCAACCAAAGCAAAAATGAACAAATGGGATCACATCAAGTTAAAAAGCTGCTGCACAGCAAAGGAAACAGTCAGCAAAGTAAAGAGACAACACAGAGAATGGGAGAAAATATTTGCAAACTACCCATCTGACAAGGGATGAATAACGAGAATACATAAGAAGCTTAAGCAAATCTATAGGAAAAAAATCTAATCTGATTTTTTAAATGGGCAAAAGATCTGAATAGATATTTCTCAAAAGAATACATATAGATAGCAAATAGGTATATGCAAAGATGCTCAATATCACTGATCATTGGAGAAATGCAAATTAGACCTACAATAACATATCGTAAAATGGCTTTTTTTTTTTTTTTAAACAACAGGTAATAACAAATGCTAACGAGGATGTGGAGAAAGGGAATCCTTGTACACGGTTGGTGGGAATGTAAATTGGTCCAACCAGTATGGAGAACAGTTTGGAGGTTTCTCTAAAAACTAAACATTGAGCTACCATATGATCCAGTAATCCCACTGCTAGGTATATACCAAAAAGAAAAGAATCTGCACTCCTATGTTTATTGCAGCACTGTTCACAATAGCCAAGATTTGGAAGCAGCTGAGGTGTCCATCAGCAGATGAATCAATAAAGAAAATGTACAGATGGACCATAGAGTAGTATTCAGCCATAAAAAAACAAGATCCTGTCATTTGCAGCAACACGGATGAAACTGGAGGTCATTATGTTAAATGAAATAAACCCGTCACAGAAAGACAAATATCACATGTTCTCACCTGTGGGAGCTAAAAATTAAAACAATTGAACTCATGGAGATAGAGAGTAGAAGGATGGTTGCTAGAGGCTGGGAAAGGTAATAGGGGAGTGAGCTGGGGGAAGTGAGGCTGGCTACTATGTACAAAAAAAAATTGAGTAAGTTTTTTTTCAAAGTTGTTGTGTCTATTCAGGGTCCTTTGCATTTTTCTATAAAGTTTGGGATTGGCTTTTTAATTTAAAAAAACTCTGCTGGGGTTTTGATATGGATTGAGTTGAATCTATAGCTCAATTTGGGGAAGTTGCCATCTTAACAATATTGAGTCTTCAGTTCATGAATATAGTGTATTTCTCCATTTGTTTGGGTTCTAATTATCTTTTTTTTGGAGACAGAGTCTTGCTCTATCGCCCAGGCTGGAGTGCAGTGGCACAATCTCGGCTCACTGCAGACTCCGCCTCCCGGGTTCACGCCATTCTCCTGCCTCGGCCTTCCGAGTAGCAGGGACTACATACAGGCGCCGACCACCACGCCTGACTAACTTTTTGTATTTTTAGTAGAAATGGGGTTTCACTGTGTTAGCCAGGATGGTCTTGATCTCCCGACCTCGTGATCCACCCGCCTCGGCCTCCCAAAGTGCTGGGATTACAGGTGTGAGTCACTGCACCTGGCTGGGTTCTAATTTTCTTAAATAATATTTTGCAGTTTCACGGTATAGAATTTCTACTTCTTTTGTTAAATTTACTCCTTAGGTATTTTATTCTTTTTGATGCTGTTGTTAATGGAATTATTTTCTTAATTTTCAGGTTGTTTGTTAATACTTAGAAATACACTTGTTTTTTAATACTGATTTTGTATCCTGCAACCTTGCTAAGATACAAGTTCACCTAATACTTCTAGTAGCTCTTCTTGTAGAGACTTAGGATTTTCTAAATACAGGATCATGTTGTCTATAAATAAAGATTACTCCTGCTGTCTCTGCTCAGGTTATTTTTTTATTTTATTTTTTAGTCCGGCTTTTGTCTATGTAGCTTAGTGGTTAGCCAGTGATTTCCATACTGGTTATGCTTAGATACCTTAAATTTGTAAGGCTTCCATGATTTCTGGTATTGGAAACTGAATTTAAAGTTGCCACTAGTTCTCAAGTTTCCTTGGCTTTTGATTTTCGCTGAACTTTCTTCCTGCCCTGTCCCCTACCCTGCTTCCCCTCTTAGTATGTATGTTATTTCCCAGTCGGCCATGGATATGTGAGAGTTTATCTCTGCCCTTATTTCCTGGATCTCACTGTTAAATTTCTTTCCATTGTACTAATTGGGGCTACAACCTCAGGCAAGTAAAGCTGTGTGTTTTCCTATTTGTTCTCTTTTGAATTTCCCACCTTTAACTGTCAAACCATGAATTTTCATTGTTCCTTTTCCTTCTTGCCTACACCCTCCAATTCCAAATTGAGTCCCTATCTTTTGACAGCAAGTAGCAAATCATCCAGTTTTTCTGTCAGAGATATACTGGTAAAATGTAAGTTCCCTCCAGTTGGTTGGGGTGGACATTGAGAGCAGTCCCAGGCAAGAAAGCTATAGACCTTTGCCATTCTTACTGAAAACTCTAGCTTTTTGTTTTGCTTTGTTTTTTTAAAGAGTAATTGTCCGCCTTTGGTCATTATCTAGCGTTCTTGAATGGTTGGTTTTTTCCAAATTTAACATGTTTTTTATAGAGATTTGCCACCCTCTTTACATCACTATTGGTTTTAAGTTCCTTCTTGTCATTTTTTTATGGAAGATAATTTATTGCTTTTTAGGCGGTACAGGAATGTGTGTTCTTCTGCTTGGCCTATTCACTCTACCAGTATGGACTTTTAAAAGGACTTTGTTATGGAAGTAATTTTTTCAATATTGCTTCTGGACAGGACCACCTAATCCAGCTTCCTTATTTGACAAATGAAGGAATTTGGCACTGGAGAGATTGTACAGCAGATAAGTTAGTGGCAGAACTGAGGATATTAACTATTGGAACCTTAAAATATAGTATCTTTTTTCTATACTCTTCAAACTTTATTTTTAAGCTATTGAAATACCCTTATCCTTTTTCTCCCCAAGTCAGGTCTCATATGGAAACCAGTTCATGAAAGAGATAAAAATTGACCTTGCCCTTGTTCAGGCAGATGCTTGGTCTCCTTTTGCTCTCTGAGGCTGCCCCGGCTCTGGGGAGCACTGAAGACATTTGTAGTATATAGCTAGGAGTTGGTCTTTTTGGGTTCATAGCTGTAAAATGAGGTACATGAGGGAAGGAAGGAGAATAGATACTTTTTAAATTTCGTTTTCGTCTCTGAAGTTACTCGATTCTGTGGCCAGAATCAAGCAGTCATGCCCTTAGAACTGTAGTACGTTTCCCAGGATTCCAAGAAAACACCTATGTTGAGTCTTAAAAGATACATGTGATTTTGGGGGCACCTGTTGTGTGTAGTGTGGGAGTTGGGTTACCCTTATCAGGTAATCAATCCAGTTAAATAGACTTTTGAGACAACTTCCACATTTGGAATGAGCATAGATATTAAAGTATGTATTAGAGAGGGGGGTGGGGCATGGAGACATACCTGAAGAAAACAGGTAGTTTAAGAAACCAATTTGATTAATACATTTTGCCCTTGATCTGTGTGTTTCTGTGTGTGTGCGTGTGGGTGCAGTGGATGTTAAGTTCATGTGTATTTCTTTATTTCCAAGGCTCAAATGGTTGTCCTGATCCTGATTTAGTATTGAAGTTTGGTCCTGTGGACAGCACATTAGGCTTTCTTCCCTGGCACATCAGACTGACTGAGATTGTGTAAGTAATTAAAAGTGCACTGACTTTGTTTAGATTCAGCAAGTGTTTCTTGAGCTCAGCACTGTACTAGATCTGGTGGGGATTTCCAAAGAATTATCATACTGGATCTTTTACGTCAGTTATTTCACAGTGTCACAGGTAAAATAAAGTCATACATAAATGAGTTAGACACAAGAGAGCGTATAGTTGTGCAGATGTTTGGTATTGCCACTCATTACCTTAGGAGATCAGGAGTGAGACATCATTGTAAAGGGTGTGGCTTGATCCATGGATATATAAAATGGGTACAGTTTTCATATTTAGAGGAAAGGCAAGAAGAGGGGAAAAAAGAAAACCTGGGGCAAGGTTTCAAGAAATAAGGAACTAGCCACACCAGAGCGGACAGTGTTAGGCAGTAGTATGAGATGAAATCATATAGTTCAGAGGTGTCAAGGCTCAGAAATCTTTAAATGCCAGCATAAGGAATGTTTATAGTGGTAGGCAGGCAATAAGAAACCTGTTGAGCCTGTATATTATGTGGGAATGGTGATTTTGGAAGGTTTGTTTAGTAGCTTATGCACTACAGTGGATTGGATTTGGGAAAGGATGAGATTAAAAAGACAAGTGAAGAGGCCATAACTATAATTTAAGGGAAAATACATTGAAGAGAGTGAAATTGCTTATTTAGAACAGTTTAGGCAAACTTTCTGTGAAGGGCCAGATAGTAAATATTTTAGGTTTTTCAGGCTGTACAGTCACTTGCAACTGTTCCTCTCTATTGCAGCTATGTAACTCTGCTGCTATAGCTGAACAACCAAGGATGATATGTGAACAAGCGTTGTGACCGTGTTCTGATAAAACTTTATTTACAAAAACAAGTATCAGGCTCCTAGGCTGTATTTGCTGACCCCTAATTTAGAATAAAGGAGAGACATAGTAGCCTTAAAATATATTTAAATGCTGGGTCTTGGAGAATACTACAAATTCTCTCTCCCATGACAAGTATTTACCAAGTATATAATTGCAGGCCTAGCACTTTACTAATTGTGATAAAATTAGAGAAGAGATGAAATGACTCCTAAGTTTTTAAGCTTAAGTGACTAAGTGATTACGATACTATTGAGAGGAAACCAGAAAGTAAAGGGAATATTCAGTTTTGAAGGGAAGATGCAGATGATTTTGAGGCTATAGTCTATTTGGATGGATACACTTAGTGTAGGACAGATAACGATGTAGAATTAATGCTTGAGTGAGAAGTCAAGGCTAAAGATGTATGTTTGGGGATCATGATAACCTAGGAGGTAGTTGAACCTATGAGAATACAGAGTATCTCTCCAGAGTGTACGAAGGGGTCCTTTAAGCTTGCGGGCAGGAGGGACAAAGTTTCAAAAAGAGGAGAGGACATGCAGCATGTTAGAGTTGGAAAGGACTCTGAATCATCTGGTCCTACCTTCTCATTTTATAGGTAAGGAAAATAGGGAAGAGACATTGTTCGAGCTTGTCACAAAGTTAGTTAGAACCCAGGTCTCCAGACTCAGAGTTTCTTTATGGTGGGATTATGTTTCTCTTACCTGGTTTTCTCCAAGGGTTTTCAAGTCATTTCAGGTGGTCTCCAAGTATGACAGCAGTGATGCCGTGGACAGTTGGGAGTGGTCTGGAGGGAAGAACAGAAGGATTTTGGTTTGAATCTTGACTATGCAGCTCAATAATGTGACTTTGGAAAGTTATTTAAACTTCTCTATATTTGTACAAAGGTCATGTTAATTTGGAGCTGAGAATTTAAATCTGATAACGGACAAGATACGAAGCACATAACAGGCTTTTCCTTTGACCTATGTACATGTCTGTGATAGCTATATCACATTATACTGAGGTTTGCTTTGTATCTGTGTACCCTTTACGAGACTGAGCACTGTGATGGCAGGGAAAATGTGTTAATCATAATACAGAGAAGGGAAGGGTGGGGTTCTGACAGAATAGACTGAGAAATAGCAACAGAGCTTCTAAGGCATTGAGGGCTAGTGGCACTGTGTTTATTGAAGAGTTGTAGGAGATGAGGTTGATTGAAGGGGTAAGATGAGGAAGACTTAGGAAAGTTGAGAGTTTGAGGATGTTTGAAGCAAGCTTTAGCAAGAAGAATGGATTAAATTTGTTCTTTGAGCATATTATTTCAGAGACATGAATAAGACTTAAGGTTGATAGCAGAGATTATTAAGAGATGATGAGGAGTTAGAAGTGGGTGACTTGTTTCACAATTTCTGGCAGTCAGAGGAATGATAAAGAAAAGTATAGCTAAAGACAGGCAGGAGTCCTTTCAAGGTGGGTTTGTTCACTCTTTTTTTGTGGTGCGTGTGACTGTGGGACTCTGTCACTCCTCTGTTCTGACCAGGTGTTTGACCCTGATACTATTTGGAATTCCCAGATTATATTTGGAATTCCCACATTATAAAGCTACATAAATTACAGATGTTTTTCATGTTACTTATTGAAAATTAGTAGTTACTTATAATACATAAAGGGAACCCTCTGATCATGTATTCAGTCTATCTTTAAAGTGCTTATTTTCACACTGTAATTGCCCTTGAGTAATTGGAAATGGTGGAGATAAGTGTTGATTTATAGGTTGCTCACAACATGGCTACAATATTTCATCGCGTTTGGATGCTGTGTAGCCCTGCCCAACATTTGCATGGCTTTCCTAAACAAAGCAATATTGACTTTACTCTGAACAGGAGGAATTCTTTAATGGATTTAAATGAGATCCTTTATACATAGATCTCCAGCTTTACATTAATCTAAGCTTACGCTTTAACAAGTTATGAATCTCTCATTACTAGTTGCTTTTTTTGTGGAAAACAAAGGACATATTAATTTTTTACTTGAACTCTTTCACAACAAGCTGAACAATCTTAGTAGAAATTGTTTGGCATATTCTGCTTATAATTTACCCTCAGAGCAGAGGGAATACCTATCTTCCATGAACACTCGTCAATAAACAGTGACCACTACCCCTCAGTGCCTCAGAGGCTCTCTGCTATTTCCCAGTCTGTTCTGTCAGGGTCCCACCCTTTTAGTCTCCATATTATGATTAAGACATTTTCCGTGCTTGTCATGGTGCTGTCTGGTGGAGGATAATTTGGTGTATTCCATTCTTAACTTCTTTTTGTTCCTTATCTTCTGGTTCCCCCCTACATTACATACAGTGTATATCAAATTGCTTTTTTCCCCCCCTGTGTTTTCCTTTCAGCTCTTTGCCTTCCCACCTAAACATCAGTTATGAGGACTTTTTCTCTGCCCTTCGTCAGTATGCAGCCTGTGAACAGCGTCTGGGAAAGTAGTGGTCATTGGTTGCATAATTTGATTTGAGGCTTATGGAGGAAAGGACCCAAGCGACTCTGATGTTTACAAAGCACCTATGAAACCCTGTACACACCTAGTTCATAATCCTCATAATTTATCAACAAACACAAAAAAGTGTCTTACTTGAGAGTGAGTGTGTGTGTGTGCGTGTGCACGTGCACACATGTGCACGTTTGTATGTATGGAAATAAACTTATAAATGGGGACGTATTGGAGAAGGAAATACATAGACCTACAACTTTGAGCAAATAGCAGCCATGTTTTAGGAACTGAAATGTCACACTTAAAGTCTTCAGCCCAGCTACTTCCCTATTTTTGTGGGGAGAAAAGGGCCTGATAGAACTGTTCTGGTTGTGTTTGGCGGGAGGGGAATAATTTTTGTTCAGTTCTTCTTAGTGACCAAACTTTAATTTTTAAGAATAATATATTGACTTACTGAACGGAAGCATTCTGAGTTGAAAGGAGCTCCAGAGGAGCGGAGTTCTGTGTTGCTCACATGTTAAAAGCTTGCTCACCTTCAGAGCAGAGGAAATACCTGTCTTCAGATATCCGTCCATTTTCATCCCTTAATTGTAGTCAAAAGTATGACTTGAGAGTGTTGCTCTGGTGTCTGTATTCTGGGTTATGAAGATTATTTGAAAAATAACTCTTACCACATTGAAATGCAGACTTTTAAAAATTTAAATATTTGATTAGGCAGTCAAAAAAACCAAACAAGCATAAAAGGTCAGTAAGTTGTAATATTGATAGTAAAGGTGGAACACTAACTATAAATGGAAAGTTTTGATTTCCTTTTTTGTTTGATGGGCAGTATGCCATATTATACCCAAAGTTGTTTTAAAAAATATTTCCATCAACTATTTTTTTTTAAATAAACCTTTGAGGGAAGTTACCAAGGCAGCTTTTTTCCTCAAAAGTAACCTGTTCCTCTTTGGAATAGCACATTTTAGGGGCATGGTTAATACCTGAGATTTTTACTCAGTAAATCCTGGTGGTTACTGTGTGTAAAATATCTTTAAGTAGGATTGAAGGCCTCTGTGGGGAATAAAATATTACCAAAGTCTATAAAAATAAATTTAACATGTTCTCTTTTATGACAGAGAGCAGCACTGGTTCTGTTATTTTTAAAATGAATAATTGATTTCTTGATAGGTGTTTAATATTTCTTCCCTCACTGCTGATTCTTAGGTAGAAACCATTCTTGATATTTGATAGACTGTTTTCAGAAAACCCTTGTCAACAAATGTACAATACTTATCTAAAACTGTACATTTAGAATGGAGCAGTTTAATACTAGATCTCAGAAGTTTGGAAAATAGCAAAGAAGACTGGATTTGGAAAGGATGGTCTACAGTTGCTTGTCAAATTCTGAAGCTATGAAGAATAAATGTTTTAACTTTGGATTATGAAACCCCATTTATGATTTTTTAAATACACTTGAAATAAAAATGATTAAACTAAATTTTGGTCCAGTGACGTTACTTTGCACTGCATAATCCATTATACATTGTATGACTTTTTTGTTTTAATTTATTACTGAGAGTTTTGTGTGAAGCTACAGCATATCTAATCAGAGAATTTCTGATTCCTTATACTGTGATTATGTTATATTGAGGCATTTGTAATGCAGCTTAAGACTGAATTTATGCCTTTTGTAAACATAATAGGTATAAATGTCTTATAACATTCTGGAGTATGTATAGCTTTAATGAATGAAATTTAATGGACCTGATTAAAATGAAGGGATTTAATCTTTGTTAAAGTGAAGTTAGTCAGATTACCTACTGGAATATAGCCCAAGCCACTAAAGGTTTAATATTTGCATTTTCATGCTTTTATTTTCTCCTTCCATTCATAAGTGTATACTTGAAAGTACATTTGTAGCCTATGATTTGAGTCTCTTGAAGTTCTAGGAGGAGGCAAACTACAAACTACTAGGATTCTGATTTCAGATGTAGTCATTCCAGAACCTTCTCTTTTTGAGTTCACCTGCTAGTACAATCTCCACAACTTGAATGGCATTGTTTGTTCTGTAATTCCTGCCAAAAGCATCACAAGTTGTATATCATCAAGCCTCCCTTTGCACTCTCAAGAAGAACTGGTAATTTTAAACAAAAGTATGTGTCTTTATTTGTATTGGAAAATACTGTCTTTAAATAGTTTCTTGTTGACACTCCCCACAATGGAAAAATTACCAAATTTAAACCTGTTTTATGAATGGCAGCTTGGAGCATAGCATGTTGGAGGATTTGAATTCCATTCCCAGTTCTCATTGTGTTTTGTTTCTTAAAACTGCAATAATCGGTTACTGTTATAAAGTTTAAAAGGTGGTTTTAATGTGAATAGCAAATTCTGGTATATCGTGACTAACACTTAAGAATGCCTGTCTTTGAGAGGAAGGTGTTATAATATTAATGAACAGTGCCAAATACACTGTGCGTATCTACAATTTAATCTTTGAATGTATGTTACTGGATTCGCTCCCTCCTCCTTCTGTGTGATGGTACCATGCATAGAGTCAATCAAATCCTTGTGATGTTTCGTATGGACTTTGACAACATGTAAATAATGTGTAAAGCAAGTTTTTATGATTAAGGAATCAAATTTATTGAATTTTATTATTGAAAGTTGAAACTTAACATGTATGAACAAAATCCAATAAAAGAATATACTCTTTTCTTTGACTATAGTATTATGTGAATGCTACATTTATTCTGAACACTTAGGGGCTGCAAAAATGTAATAAGAAGTGCATATGACTAGATAGCAATACTGTTTTTTTTAGCTGGTATGCTCTTGGTTGAAATATATTCTCACTTTTACCAGGTTAAACATTTGAAATCTTGCAATGTTACTTGCTTTTTGATAGATAATAGTGAAATAAATTCAGCTTTGCCATTGCTAGAGTTGTCAAAATTCCACAGTAATTAAAATTTGAATTTTCACCGAATATGAAATTTCCAAATTAAAAACGTATTATGTGTACCCTTTTAAAAAGGAATGTGATAGTTCTTGTCAAATGAGGAAATTTAAAGGTAAAAGTTACAGTTTGTCTTATGCTGCATAGACTATTCACCCCCTAACTTGAAGGTCTAATCATAAGACAATTGGTTTTTTGTGCATGGTTTTCATCTAAAATTTAGTTTACCAAAGGTAAATAACTGGTTACTAGGAACTGCCTTTAGCAAAAATTACTATAAAGTTCAGGACAGTTTGAAATAAAACCCAGGAAAAAAGATTAATGTGAGCAGTTCTCCAAGATCCTCGCTGATAGGACATAAAGTATGATAAAATGGGTAGGAAAAGGTATTGCAAAAAGAATTTCTTAAGGTTTAAAAGATACACTTTCGTTATAGGAAAAAGGATTCAGAGAAACAAAGGATTGTAACCTTATTGATTACATTTTTGGTGATCACCGAGAATTTTTTGTACTTATATTTTAAAAAATGTATTCTACTGTAACAAGTTAATAAAGAGATTTTTTAAAAAACTATAAACTAGAAATTGAGAGTCTTACATTCTCTTTTGTATTTGATTATTGTATCTGGATATAAATTACAATAGCACGTGAAAATAAAATGTTTTAATATTATAGTCCACATTCAGTTATTCTTAATATTTAAATTTAATGTTGGTCCAAATTCTTTAAATAATTTTATGCTCGTCTCTTCTCTCCCTCATTTAGTGATTCAGGGACTGTTAATTTTAGCGTGACATACCCAGATGATTGCAACAAATAAAATTAAATGTACTCTGAGGACAAACTTAGCAATATCTGCTATTGACTGTATATAGCCCCCTTCATTAGTAATTTAAGTTGCTGTTACGAGGACAAGAAAAAAATCTGGCTTGGAAAATGGAATCCTGGAAAAAACAAAAAATTCAGAATATGGATAAATACTAACAGCATAGTTCTATACTTGTATAGAGTAATGTTTCCATTCTGATAAAGATTTATTTCAATTGCTATTATGGATGTGGTTCTATGCATGTTTTATTTTAATAAATGTGTATTTTTCAGTGTTAATTTTATCAGTAACAGCTATACTTAATAACTGCCTTAAATTTCTTATTTCTTTTTTTTAGAGATGAGATCTCACTATATTGCCCAGGCTAGGCTTGAATTCGGGCTCAAGCGATCATCCCGCTTCAGCTTCACAAGTAGCTGGGCTGAGAGGTTGTGTGCCATCACCCAGGCAAATTTTTTATTTTACATGAAATAGAAGTAGATATAGGTAATGATAATAGTAGCCAAATTGTCACCATGTATTTTAATTAGATTTCAGACAATTAGAAAATGGGACATCAAGAAAAATGTGGAAGCTACTTAGCTGGGGATGTTTGACATGGCATTCATTTATCTAGTGCAGTGGTTCTCACCTGGAGTGATTTTGTCCCCCAGTGGACATTTGACAACTGGAGACATTTTATGTCACAACTCAAGAGAGGAGGTATTATTAGTGGTATCTAGTGGGACCAGGCCAAGGATGCTGCTAAACATGCTGCAATACACAGGACAGCCCTTGCAACAGTTAGCCTCAAATGTCAGTAGTGCCAAGTCTCAGAATCTTTGGTCTAGTGTGATTTCCATAGTTTGTCACTTAATTTGTGGGAAGGTGGGGTGGTACTGGATGTTGCCAAAAATTTATCCTATAGGTTAATTTTTTAAAACATCCGATTTGTTTAGAATTCATTGTAGATCCTAGAGATAAATTATGTGCATATTTTAATTGTATGAAATGATACATTAACATTTGCCCACACTTTATATTCATTATGTTCACATTTGACATTTGACCTACCAGTTTTCCAAAGTTTATTGGTTTGTTGTCTTAAGTTTATTTGAAAGAAAATGTGTTCTTTGACAGATAGTAATGTTTTATCCGTGTACAAAGTCATGAGAAATCACGTTTCAGATCACCCATTGTATAAACATTAAATTAGCAGTTTCTCCCATTCATTCTGTAGGTAATTGTGATTTCCACAGTTTAATGAGACAGGGTCTCACTCTGTCACCCAGGGCAGCGGCGCAATCTCTGACCCCCAGGCTCCCACAGCAGCCTCCTGAGTAGCTGGGACCACAGGTGCACATCACCATGCCTGGGTTTTTTGTTTGTTTTTGTTTTTGTAGTTTTGGAAGAGACAGGGTCTCGCCATGTTTCCCAGGCTGGTCTCAAACTCGAGTTCAAGCAGTCTGCCTGCCTCAGCTTCCCAAAATGTTGGGATTACAGGCATGAGCCACCGCGCCAGGCCAAAACTGATCTTTAAAATGTGTGTGTGTAACACAATCATGGCTTGTTTTTGAGGTTACATCTCCAAGAACAGACTAAATCACTGTTAAATTTATTTGCCTCTTGTTTTTAAATAATTCATCTGGTGCTCTTTTTTTAGCCTTCTGAAAGCACAACATTGATTGAGGTGGTTTCAACCTTCTGTGATTTCCACAAATAAGTAATTAAGAGTGTTCTTTATAAAGGGATTTTGCTTGCCCTGGAGAAAGATGACTTTTCTAGGGGATAGTAAGAGGGAAATAAACGTGCTTTTGTTCAGGTACATATGAGAGGTAAATGTATATGAGAAACTAGTCCTCATAACTCTGTCATTGACTGGAATGTGCAGTGCACACCAAATATAAAGAATCCAGGAGATTAATAGGAACGTACAGAAAATCTCCAGGCAAATGATTTCATTAAATATTAATTTATGAGTTACTTGGAAGCTGAAAGCAATCTATACATGAGTATGCAGACTATCAAATTCGTTCCAAATCCAAACTCTGTCAGATGTACTGTAAGGTATCAGATGCCTATTAGATGTTAAGACCAGCTACAATGCTCATAGCATATCATTAGTGATGCCTTTAATTATTTTAAAGGAGATAGTTTCCCTACTGCCTACTCTTATGAACACTGGAAGAAAAAAGCAAAGTTAACAAAATGAGCCCGTGTGCTTCAGAATGTGAATTTTTGTCAATTAAAAGGAGAAATAAGTATTACACATAAAACAGCACTGCTTAGCTGCTAAACTGGTGATTATGTCCAAGAATTCTCTATTTTAAAAAAATCTAATTCCAAAAAGATGAACTTAGCTCTTGGTAGTTAAGCATGCTGCAAGGAGGCCTTCTGTAGCTCGTGTCAACATAATTTTTTCCTATCCCTAAATTCCCTGTCCTGTGTGAAGAAAAAAAAAGTGTATTCCTTTTACTTCTTTTTTTTTTTTTTTTTTGAGGCAGAGTCTCGCTCTGTCGCCCGGACTGGAGTGCAGTGGCCGGATCTCAGCTCACTGCAAGCACCGCCTCCCGGGTTTAGGCCATTCTCCTGCCTCAGCCTCCCGAGTAGCTGGGACTACAGGCGCCCGCCACCTCGCCCGGCTAGTTTTTTGTATTTTTTAGTAGAGACGGGGTTTCACCATGTTAGCCAGGATGGTCTCGATCTCCTGACCTGGTGATCCGCCCGTCTCGGCCTCCCAAAGTGCTGGGATTACAGGCTTGAGCCACCGCGCCCGGCCTCCTTTTACTTCTTATCACAAGTAATAAGTAAGTTTACTCCTTATCACAAGCAAGCCTCACATTGTACCTCTGATACCATTTCTTCCTCTTTTCAGGATTTCTTTTTTCCTTCCAGTCTCTGTGCTATATTCTTTCCCTCAGCTACAAGTATTTCAGGTTTTTAACCTTTCTAATTCCTCAAGTCATGGCATCTCTCCTTTTCCCTCCACTGTAAAATCTTTTGAAAGCCTTTACCTATCTCCTTGTTTCCTCAGTGTTTCTGATCCTCTTACCCTGCTCACATATTACTTATCACTTTCTAACATACTATTTGATTTACTTATTAAGCTTATTTTTTAATAGCCTGCCTCTTACTAGATGGTGAGCTCAAAGTCAGGGCAGGAATTAAAATGGATTTAATTGACAAAACTTAGGTATATGTATTGAATACAACAGGATGTTTTGATATATGTATACATACAGAATGGCTAAATTGAGCTAACTAAAGTGCATTCACCTTTTTTTGTGATGACACAATCTATTCTCAGTGATTTTTCAATACAACAATACATTCGTATGAACTTTAGTCAGCATGTTGTACAATAGATCTCTTAAACCTGTTTGTCCTGTTTTAACTGAAATTTTGTATTCTTTTACCAACAGCTCCCTAACTGCCTCCACCCACTTCCCATACCCAGCTCCTGATAATTACCGTTCTACTCTCTATCTCTTGTGAGTTCAACTTTTTTAGATTCGACATGTAAGTGAGATCATTTGGTATTTGCCTTTCTTTCTTTGCTTGGTTTCATTTAACATGATGTCCTTTAGGTTCATCCATGTTGTTCCAAATACCAGGATTTTTGTCTTTTTAAAGGCAGGATGGTATTACATTATGTGTATATACTACATTTTCTTTATTTGTTCATCCATTGAACACTTAGGTTGATTCCATGTCTTGGCTATTGTGAATAATGCTGCAGTGAACATGGGAACGCATATGTCTCTGACATACTGATTTCATTTCGTTTGGATAAATACCCAGCAGTGGGATTGCTGGATCGTGGTAGTTATATTTTTAATTTTTTTTTTTTTTTTTTTTGAGAAAGAGTCTCACTCTGTTGCCCAGGCTGGAGTGCAGTGGCGCTATCTCAGCTCACTGCAACCTCCGCCTCCTGGGTTCAAGCAATTCTTCTGCCACAGCCTTCCAAGTAGCTGGGATTACAGGCATCCGCCACCATTCCTGGCTAATTTTTTGTAGAGATGGGGTTTTGAAATGTTGGCCAGGCTAGTCTCGAACTCCTGACCTCGGCCTCCCAAAGTGCTGGGATTACAGGTGTGAGTCACCATGTCTGCCCCTATTTTTAATTTATTAAGGAACCCTCACTGTTTTCTATACAAATTTACCTTCCCTCAACTGTATAAAAAAATTATGTTTTCTCCACATTCCCCCCAACCAACACTTTTATTTTTTTGATACGAACCATTCTAACAGGTGTGGGGTGATATCTCATCGTGATTGTAATTTGCATTTCCTTGATGACTGGTGATGTTGACCTTTTTTTCATGTACCTGTTGGCTATTTGTATGTCTTTTAAGAAATACCTATTCAGGTCCTTTGCCCACTTAAAATCCAGGCAGTTATTTGTTTTCTTGCTATTGAGGTATTCAATTTCTTTATATATTCTGGATATTAACCATTTATTAGATGTATGGTTTGCAGATATTTTTTCCCCATTTCATAGGTTGTCTCTTCAACTCTTGATTCTATGGCTGTGCAGAAGCTTTTTAGTTTGAAGTAATCTTATTTGTTTTTGCTTTTGTTGCCTATGCTTTTGGAATCATATATAAAAAATCATTGCCCAGACCAGTGCCATGAAGAGCTTTTCCCTTATGTTTTTCTCTTAACAGTTTTACAGTTTCAGGTCTTATGTTTAAGTCTTCAATCCATTTTGAATTGATTTTTGTATATGGTGGGAGATGAGGGTCTAATATTGTACATGTCAATATCCAGTTTTCCAAGCACCATTTATTAAGGATTGTTCCTTCTCCATTGTACGTCCTTGACACTTTTGTCTAAAATTAACCAACCATAAGTGTATGGATTTATTACTGGGCTCTCTGTTCTGTTCCATTGGCCTATGTGTCTGTTTTTATGCTAGTACCATACTGTTTTGATCACTATAACTTTGTAGTATATTTTGAAGTTGGGTAATGTTATGTCTCCAACTTTGTTCTTTTTGCTCAAAATTGCATTGGCTTTTCACAGTCTGTGGCTCCATATGAATTTTAGGATTTTTTTTTCTATTTCTGTGAAAAAATGTCATTGCATTGAATCTGTAGATCACTGGGTAGTGTGGACATTTTAACAATATTCTTCCAATTCATGAACATGGGATAGCTTTTTGTTTATTTGTGTCATCTTCAATTTTTTGCTTTTATCAGTGTTTTATAGTTTTCACTTTACAGGTGTCTCACCTCTTTGGTTAAATTTGTTCCTATTTTTTTAGTATTGTAA